>NW_020955783.1:5748-202417 GCF_003031625.1 Empidonax traillii
TCTTGGAAGAATCTTTACAGGGTTTAATAAAGATTAAAGCAGTAGACTGCTTGAGAAGCTATTGTCATAACTAGGGAAGTTAATACAGATTACCTTCTCTGCTGAGATATTTCAAGAACATCAATTTAAAAATGCAATTGGAAGGATGATTTAAGTTCCCCATGGATATTCAGTAGACTTTATAAGGAGAACTGCCACAGAGAAAACACATTAACTTTTTTATCAGACACTCTAGGAATCTCCCATAAATTGATTAATAACCACACCAGAAAGTGAGTTTGCCTCTATTTCCTCTGAAAAGGAGCTTATTTCTAGCCTGCCCTGCCTCTTAGTCCTAAAATGTCTTTAGCAACATATGGTCTTTTCTAAAAAGGATACTAAAAATTATGTTTCTGCCAAAGTCATAATTAATAGTCAAACACCCAGGCTCACATATTTGCTTCATTTTTTCTGTGTTTAATAAATATATATTCTAATATGGATAATTTTAGGATCATAATTTTATTAGTGGCACAGAGGTATAATGATTTTTATATTAATAAAAAAAAATAGAAATTGCTACCAAGTTATAAGTTCTGAAATAATGAAGACTAAACCAGAAAAAAAGACTACATTAATTTTCTTCATGGGTGGTTTCTTGAAAATTACGTTTCATGGAAACTTAAAACATGAGCCTTCTCATTTGAGATTTTTTATAGCTCTGAATTACAGAGATTGTTAATATTATTGGGTTTTTTTCCTCTTTCCATGCAAACAGCTATGTACTGTAGTCAGTACTCTTAGGCTCTTTGTGGACAAAATAAATAAACTACTTCTTAAAGCCTTTCACAGTGACAAATTTGCTCCAGACCCTGAATAACTTCACATCAGTTCTTGATATTCATTTGATTAACATTTTTTTTAAAAAATGGGAGTAGAGGAGCTGAATGCTGTATTGCTGTATAAGCCTCACCAGCCCTCAAAGAGTTCTGCCTCCTGCACACTTTACCCCTAGACATCAGACCAGCCCATTTTGTGATACAATTACAGTAACAGCTCGTAACTCTTGCTGTAGGTGGAAGCACCCTTTTCTTCCACTGTAGCAGCCTGGAAAGAGTTAAAAGGAGCCCTCTTTATTCTCTTGGCCAAATCAAGGGAGCTCTCAAAGCAGTCCTGGAGAAGGGTGAAAAATGAGAAGGGTTCTATGAGATCTACATGTAGAAAACAAATGTGAGAGAACCCTTTGCAGGCTCTCATGGGAAGGGTGAGGGACCTTATTTTAAGCAGAAACTCCACATGTGCCTCATACCAACCAAAAAGGAGGTCCAGAGTTTCCACTGAGTGGCATGGAGAGGGCAGAATGAATTGATTACTGCTCTTGAGACTGCTGTTCTCTGGTAGCAGTTTGCCTGCCAAAGCTCACATTTAGGCTCTTGGTGGGATAGTGAGGAAGTTCTTGATCCATGTAAATATTTTGGGATACAGTTGTGTGGCTCACAGGAGCTACAGAACTCTCCTGCATCTGCCAAACCTAACAGAGCTAAGGGCTGCAGCTTCCAGAGGTCCATCGGCTGCTGTGAAATTCCCACATACTCTTGCTCTAGTATCAGTCATGCTAATTTGTAACTCTTATTTGGGTTTAGGTGGTGGGATGATGGGTATCTGTGTTCTAGGCAGTCTGGGGGAGGGTCAGCTCAGAAGAGCCCTTATTTGGAGCTTCTGCAAGCTGTCCATGAGAAGAATGAGATGCCTGTGCTTGTGCTGGGTAGCACAGCAGGTGAAGGCTTTTGGAGGAAATGCAGTGTGACCACAGGTGGGAGGTTTCAGCTCTGACTCCCTCTTTAGAAGCAGTGTAATCAGCAGAACCGTGTTTCATGACGCTGCTAGTTGCTGACAACTGGTGAGTACAGAATAATTAATTACTGGTGTAAGTCCTGCAGCCTGCCCTCACTTACAGCCTCTTCCTGTGGTTTGGTCTAGTAGTCCAAAACTACTCCCAAAACTTGGTAGCTGGCATACTGCAGTTGAGTGTGTGGGGAACTGTTGCTTTTTCCTAGTTTACCTGTTTAAAATGTACAAAATAAACTTTACTTCTCGGGGTTTTGCTAGTGAAAGGTTGGATGTGAAAAGAAATGACTCACAGCAATTATCAGCTGAAAGTAATACTGTGCTATGAATTCCTGTTTCCTACGCAATCTTACTATTGCAAGGTTCCTACACTAGTTGTAATCACAACTTTAAGGTATCAAATTTTAAAATTTTAAAAGAAATAGAACAAATAAATTCTCAAGCTGCCGAGAAATATTACATTACTTGTTTTATACCTTTTTTTTTTTAAATAAGGAAGTTTGTTTTTTCTTTTTGTGGTTTGCTTTTTGTTTTGTTTGTTTGGTTGGTTGTTTTTGTTTTTGTTTTCCTAGTATCATTAAGTGAAGTGTTGCTTTCACCAGGGCAACTGTGTTTTTTCAGAAAGCCAATTATGCTTCTGGAAGTGTTAGGCTGCGAAATTTGTAGAAAGTGTTTGCGTGGATCCCTGAGACCTAAACTCATCTGTAGTGTCATGGCTTATGTGGGGTGTAAAGCATTATGGTTTCATTTGTTCTTCCCACTTTCATGAAGCTCTAATAATGGTCCAGGTTACAAAGAATTGCACAGATCTAGGAAGAAAGACATAATTTATTCACGTGATGAAAAAGCAAATGTATCAAGATAACTGACGTCTTACTGCCCTACACTTTCCACCTACTATTTTCTAAATATTGTACAAATTGATTTAAGTAAAGTATCTTCCCATGGGCTTGCTTGAAGAATGCCAACCACTTTATCATTTTATGTCAGTCATACCAGAAATCAAAAGGAGATGTGTTTCCCAATAAAGAACATGCCTATAAACTCACATAGACCAAGAGAAGACAATAGGCCAAAAACTGTGAGGGAACTGGAAAGGGGAGAAATAAGTTCTACCTGACTGGATTGTGTAAGACCCAGAGGTTCAGGACCCTCTTGCAGTGGTTATACCTCCCTTGCATATCAGGAAGCAACGAAGAAATTTTGAAGGAATGTGAATAAAATAATTGGTATCACAAGGTTAGAGGGAGGTAACTGCATTTACTCAGGCAGCAAGAAATAAATATTCTTGCCTGAGTATATGTTTTGCTTCTGTTAAACTGTTTTGAGAGTCAGGCTTCTTTTTTTTTTTTTTTTTTTTTTTTTTTTTTTTTTTTTAATATCCTGCCAGACCACAGACAGCACATTTGTCTTTTGAAATTTAGACTAGAGGTGGCTAGGACTTCATGGCCTTAGGTTGCACAATACACAGACCCAGAATGTCTGCAGATGAGGGTCTGGATCTGCAGAGTACCTCAGTCAGTTCCTGCCCTTCTGGAGCAAAATGGAGACAAAGCCATCTTTTGAACTGATTCCATGGAGAAGAGGCTTTTTTTCTGCCTCCCCAGCCACCCACTTTCCCTGCCACACATTTAATGAGATGCATGCAAAACATTATTTATGAGAGGTGCACAACTCTATTAAGAAACTGTTGTCAGTATAAGTAAATTGTCACGCGCTCCCTCTCCTACCCGAAGAGGCAATAAGGCTCTACAGAACAGGGTAAGTAATCAAGATCTGTATTATGATTTGCCTTTGAGGTTTGTGTCAAATGCTTCAGCAATGGTTTTAAGCTTGATTTAATTCCCTAAATGTGTTAACAACTAACAACCATCGAGTCTGTTTTCTAATGCAACTCATTTAATACACAGTATAAAATAAAGTAAGGATTGAATTACATGGGTATGCAATTATACTTAGAAAAATGTATTGCAATGAGCTTTTCAATTTATAGGCAGGAAATGAAGCTCTGTAATTATGTGACAACATAAAACCAGAGCGGTGAAATTGGAATCTAGTCCTTTCTTTTTCTAGGTCTACTCTCAGTAAACATGACCTTGTCCCATTCTCCCTTCTATGTAGCTCAAAGAAGATTCCTGGTGAGAATCTAGTAATTTAGAGATTTAAGAAAAGTGTATCATTGCCTATATTGCTGGTGAGCAATAGGACAGTACCCTATGGTAGCCAGCTCCCTAACTCAAATGTAAGATCTTTAGAGCTCATATTTTAATCACAGTAAAACATTCTTCAGCACAGACCAATTTAAGCCAGTTTTGGAATCTGCCCTGTTCTGAGGTGAGATTGTGCCATAAGATATACTTGTGAGAGGGCAAAGGACAAACTCACAACCCTTCCTGTCCCAAACCCAATAAGACTTTAAATTTTAAGTCACAGAGGGTGAACATGTTGAACCTCTTATGCTGCTTAATTATGAAAATATGGTTTACAAAATACAGTTCAGATACCAAGACAACATGATAACACCAGTTTCATGTAGTGCTTTTTAATAAAATATTTGATAGAAAGTAAGGCTAAAAGAAAACCAAATTGATAATGAGTAAGAGATTCAGTCTTATCTTGGTGAAAACACATTTAGTAGGAATTGTACCTACAGTATAATGTGTTCTTCATAACAGTGATATTCTCTGAAGAACAGTTTAATTTAAAGAAAAAAATTAGCTCTCTGTTTCCACAGAATACACTCTGGATTTAATGCATTGATATGAACACTTACTACCAAAGAGTATGATCTTTACAGTAGAAAGAGCTGTGTTCTGAATACTCTCACTAGGCATTGTGCTTCAGCTGAAGTAATTTTGGCTACTTTTGTGATCATCTAATTGCAGAGACTGAAAGACAGAGGGAACAAATTGAATGAGGTCTTTGCTAGTAAGGGTTGAGAGAGGCTGGAGCTTCAGCCTGAAAAGGGCTGCTGAAGGAAAGGCTGGACTGCCAGAGGAGCTATTCCCAAAAGAGTCTGCTTTGGGGCTATGGCTGGGGATTTTATGCCAAAGCTGTGTTAGGCATATGAGAAGAAATACTGATAATGAATCTAGGACAGGGATTTCTCATGGAAAGTAGAGAAACTCTTATTAATTACTAGCAAAACCACAACACCCAACTCTTCATTTTAAAGTAGTCGTTATTAAGGTACTTCTAGTGACCTCTCCCCTCAGAAGCTGATGGACTTCAGGCACACTTCTAGCTGTAAGGAGGATGTTTTATGTGATCACTGAATATTAATTGGCTTCTGTTACAGAACTGCAAAACTTAAACATTAATTGGATCAGTGCTGGTTCCTACTTTCAGTTACACAATTGTTATATGAAATTTCTTTGTACTTGTATAATTGTTTTTAGTAATTTGAGAACAGAGAGTACTTGCGGCCCAAGCAGTTAATCTTGATTAAGCTGGAAAGGGAATACTCTAATCACATACATAATGCATAACTGAGCTATAAAAGCTTTTGAATCAGTGATCTAGAGCAGGTACATTCTGTGTTATGCTGCTGTTGGTGTTATGGTTTACCTGATTTAGTAGGAATATATTAACAATTTTTTAGCTGTCTACCCAAGAAATATGAATGCCTTATTTTTTTTCTCTTCATGATCACAGAACTTACAACTAGTTGCTTATGCAATCCAAATATTCATTGTGTTAACAAGAATTAGGTTATGTATCTTTGTAATACAGAATACTGAAGCATAGATGTTTAACATAGAAAAATAGAAATTGCATAATCTGTGTTAGTAAAGAGGAACCTCCCAGATGTTTCGAACTGTATTGCATATGAGACTAGACTGCTTACTAGTGACAACTTGCATACTCCAAAGTCCTTGTTTCCTCTTTGCATGAGGGGATTTGATATTCATAAAGGAAAAGTGGGAGTGAGAGAGTGATACATATCTCGATAACCTTGCCAGGTTATTGTTTGAGTTTTTACCAGAGTAAAAAGGAAGAGTAACACAAAGCTGTTAATATTGCTTGCTTTAGCCATGTGATCTGTGTGCTCAGCATTGGCTGCAGGTGCTCTAGGTTTCTGTTATCTCTGTTGAGGGAACTACTTTAGCCCATACTCATTCATTATTTCAAAGTGTTTGTTTGGGTAAGCAGCGTTTGATCTTCAGTTTGGTTGGAAAATAGGTGTTGCTGTGTCTTACAAGCTGCAGTATAAAGTCACTGAGATCTCTAGACTGGTTAAAGCTGATCTGATGGAACTGCAAAATTAAGATATCTGTCTTGTGGAGCTCTAAAAGAATTATCAACAAAGGGAACCTCTTTGCAGTCTTGTATTTTCCTGTGCACTCTAGTTTCTTGGATTGTCCTCTCTTCCTGTGCTTCAAGAAAAGAAGGAGGTGAAATTCCCAATCTCCCTTAATAGTGCTTTTTTTTCCTTGCTTCTGAAGACAGATAATCTATAGAAAAGTATTCTGAAAACCCTACGAAGCCTGTTGAATGCGTTGGGCATGAACTGTCTTCTCAGTGGTCTCAGAGGATATGCCTGACTTCAAATCCCAGTAATCCTATCTATCTGGTACTTGGAATGTTTATGCATCTACCTCAGCCAGCCTGGGACTCCGGATAGCATTGAAAGCATGGTGATGGAGTATTGAGCTCTTCCCTATATCCCTGTCTGAATGATGAACTGCAGTAGGTGGCGAGTGGTAGTAGTACATGTTCCAAAGTAGTCCTAAACAGGCAGCAGGAGATATACTCACAGAAATCAGCTGATTTTATATTTTCTGAATATCCTATCTTGGGGAAAGGTGTATGAGATATCTATAAATACATTATTTCTGAAAAATTCCGGTGAACACCCCCTGTTGTAACTTATGTAACTGTTGTAAATCAAACTTTTCCAAAAACTAAAGACTTAAACAAACTCAAATATTAGCACTTGCATAACCTCAGTACTTGCCCAAATTCTTTTCCTTATTTGTAGATCTTCTATTTCGCATGAAGAGTAGATAAGCACTTTAATACTAGAAAACAGTTTGATTCTACTGTAGTTTAACAGGGCTTTTTAATTAAAATTAACAATTGAGCTGCTAAGAATAGGTAAAACAAAGTTCTGGCTTTGTTTTTTTCCTTTGTTTTTTGTTTGTTTGTTTGTTTTAATCACAGAATCAATTAGGTTGGAAAAGACCTCTGAGGTTATCAAGTCCAACCTATGACATAACACGACCTTGTCAGCTAGACCATGGCACTTAGTGTCACATCCAATCTTTCCTTAAACACTTCCAGGGATAGTGACTCCACCACCTCCCTGGGCAGCCCATTCCAAAGTCTAATCACCTTTTCTGTGAAGAATTTCTTTCTAATGTCCAACCTAAACCTCCTTCGGAGCAACTTAAGACTATTGCTAGATGCCTGGGAAAAGAGGCTGACACTACCACCTGGCTACAACCTTTTTTCATGTAGTTGTAGAGAGCAATAAAGTCTCCCCTGAGCCTCCTCTTCTCCACACTAAACAGCCTCAGCTCCCTCAGCTGTTCCTCATAGAACGTGCTCTCCAGACCCTTCAGCAGCTCTGTTGCCCTTCTTTGGAAATGCTCCAGCACCTCAATGTCCTTCCTGAACTGAGGGGCTCAGAAGTGGACACAGATAATTTGTTAAGCTAATATGCTTTGAAAATCAAAATCTGAACACAATCTTTCTACCTACAGAGTAATATTTGAGTTTCCAGTTCAGGACAGAGT
This sequence comes from Empidonax traillii, assembly GCF_003031625.1. Classification (NCBI taxonomy): domain Eukaryota; kingdom Metazoa; phylum Chordata; class Aves; order Passeriformes; family Tyrannidae; genus Empidonax; species Empidonax traillii. The sequence continues at coordinate 13,314 of NW_020955783.1, forward strand.
AGTGAAAAGTTATGTGGTTTTGTTAGGAAAAAAAATTCTCTATAGGTGGCATTTTGTACATTAGAACAATTTTTCCACTTAACATCTCTGACATTTATTGATATTTACAAATGACAACTATAAAAAAGCTTACTTGGAGAAAGATAATATTCTGAACTGCTTGAATTGTCAACCAAATGTTTTCAGAGGTGTTAATTCATTTATATTCATCTCAATAGGATCCTGGTGCTAAGGCTGAACAGTGATGGCCTTTTTAATTTCCCTCAACTGATCAAAGCAGGCAAGAAGAGAGAAATGCTGTGAGATGTTTTTATATGATCTTGATAACAGCTCCTTTAGCTTAGGCTAGTGGATGGTATTTTGGAAAGCATTGCAAAGTTTGATCTGCTTTCCCTTCTATTCAAATGCGTTTTCTCCCTGTTAATGAAGAGTATGCATGTGGCAATGTCAGCCTTGATGTACTAGCAAGCAAAACAATTCTTAGAACTCAAGTAGCTCAATACTCTTCAATACCAAAATTCTTTTGTGTCCATGGATAAGTAGAGAAGTGTGGTGGGCTGGCTCTGACTGGATGCCAGGTGCTGCCAAAGCTGCTCTATCACTCCCCTCCTCAGCTGGGTAGGGGGAGAAAAAACATAATAAAAGGTTTGTGGCTTGAGATAAGGACAGGGAGGGATCATTCACCAATTACTGTAGTGGGCAAAACAGACTTGATTTGGGAAAATTAGTTTAATTTACTATCAATTACATCAGAGTAGGATCATAAGAAAATAACTAAGTCTTAAAACACCTTCCCCTCACTACTGCCTTATTCCTAGGCTTAACTTTACTCCTGATTTTCTCTACTTCCTTCCTTGTGAGCAGCATAGAGGGACAGAGAATAGAGGCTGTGGAAGAGTTCATCACGTGTTTTCTCCGCTGCACCATCCTAGGAGGGAGGAAACAAATGAATAGATTTCATTATACAGAGATGAAGTGCTAGTAATTGGTGTGGCAAAGTGTGGCAGCAGCACAACCTTCTGCATGGAGCTTTGCACTAAAATCACCTGTTCAAAGCCTTGCTTTTGCACCACCTGGAGGCTGCAAGCTTCTCTGAAATTAATCTCTCCAAACTCTGAGAAATGTAATTTTTCATTTCTGTCTATTGAGATAGCCTAGTGCCTTGATGCTATTTAACAGCAAAACTCATTCCACTGGGATTCTCCTTTGATGCCTGTGCCCATTGTCACTACAAATAATGCTTTACATAAACTCAGCATAACGTTGCCAATACCATTATGGTAAGAAAGTCCTGAATTAAGGCCATCTTCTTTTTCTCTCCTGTTCTTCCTGATAGCAAACTCTTGTGCTATTGTCGGAATGTCAAACTATTCTTACCTCCAAATCCTTGATATTAGGTGAGCTCACCTGTGTAGACTGTTACTTTTGGATTTTTGGGTTTGGTGTGTTTTTTTGTTTTGGTTTGGTTGTTTTGGGTTTTTGTTTGTTTGTTTTGTTTTTGATGGTTTTTTTGTTTGTTTGTTTGGGCAAATCACAGTATGTGATCCTATAGCAAAGTGTACAGGATTACTGTAACCTCCAGTAAAAAGATCATGTTTGAAGCTTCACTGTCATTTATTGGGTGTCATGGGTTAAATGACAGAGCTAGGAATCGGGCTTTCATTTACATGTCAAACACAAAATTTGTGGTGATATTAATTAAAATTTCTATCTTATGCTGTATACTGTCATAATATAAAAGATAAAGTTGAAGCTACCTACAGCACAGAGAAATGTGTTTAAATAGAAGTGATTCTCAGCTAGAAACTCATAGAAGTACCAGTGACATGCAGGTTACTGCCAATTCCTACCACCTTCTGCCACGAAGCATCCAATGTCACATCTCAGGGATCTCTTTATCTTTAAATGGGATAGATATTTAGGAATCACTTTAGCTCAACTTAAAATACATATTGCAAACAACTCTTTTGCACTTTTAACCAGGCCCTTGATTCCCCACGTATATTGCCTGCCAGTCTAGAACCAGGCAATCAATATGAAGGAAGATAAATGTACTTTACCATCAAGGAGCTGTCACTGAAATGGATTTATGACTTTGAGTGTGACAAGATGTTATCTTGTTGCAGATAAGCTAAGACTGTTAATTCATGTTGATAATGTTTATATTTGCCTAGAAATTAATTAAACACAATTTAACCATCTGGTTTCTGGAAAAAAAGGAAACTTCTCTTGGATTACTTTTCAACCACCACTTTCCACTCAAACTGTGTTTAGGAAAGGAAAATCTATCACAAGTGCTTATGCATAAATGACTCTCTATTTATGAACAGAGCTCATTACATTTGCATCTAATCAAGGTCCATAAAGTTTGGGTGGCAGAGGGAAGAGGTGAGAGAAGGCATCTGTTTGCAGGAGCTTCTCTATAGCTTGACAATTAGAGCAGAAGCTGCAAACTAGTCAGAACTAGAAGCTGGAATAACCCAGGTCTGCAAAGTTTCATCTCTTCTCAGGAGACAAGCAGAGCTGAAAGTTTCCAATTGTCCTGTGAAGCACTAGAGCAGTCTGGCCTCTTGTTTGGTCCTGGTTCTTGGTTTGCTGCTGGAGAGAACAGCCTCCACACAAAAGCTCTGTCACCTGCCCACAACTCTGCAGCACTTGTCAGTCTCATTTTAAATGATGGCAGCTCAGCATCCCTACTAAATGTTGTTATGGTGACCGTGGAAATCTAACACTGAACATTACATCTGTCTGCTTATCCACTGCTAATGATCCTGCTGTGTACAACTTCAAAAGGAAGGGAACCAATGGGTTGTTTTTTAAAACCTCCTGCATGATCAAAGAGGACAGAGACTACAAAACTGTCCTTCTATTAAAAAATTAACGCTTGAGTTTGATCCCAGGTAAAGGAAGGAAGTCTCTTGGTATGTCTTTACAGGTAGATCCTTTGTTTATTTAGGGCCTGGACATGTTCCTGCAGAAGCTGGTAAAAATTCCGTATGTCAGCAGCCTCCAGTGGGGCCCACAGCTGGTACAGCAGCTTGGAGAATGAACAGATCAATGCCGTGGTATGGAGATAAGTGTGTGTTTCTGTGTTTGTGTGTGTGTGTGCAGACACACATACTTTATTGAGAAGGCATTAACAGAGGGTGAGAACATGTATATGCTGGCACTGGACAGTTCCATATTCCAGAATTGCATAGTTCACTCTCAGGGATATTTTCCTATTCCTCCCTTCAGCTCTTGGTGCCTTTTGCTGAACACTGGCAATGACTGAGTCTATGCTGGTAAATAACTTAAAACCAAATAAAATTAACAGGTGCTTGGGAAAGATGTAGTAATGAAGTGGGAAGGAGTGAAACTCTTTAAACTCATAATTGATATGTTTAGTGCAGATGAACAGCATAATTGCATGTTACCTTTTTATCCTCAGTAAAAAAATGGTTACAGCCATACGAAAGGTTTTACTTCCTGCTTTTACATATGTACATGTACTTTCTGTAAATCAATTTAGTTGGTCTCTCACTGTATATTTGCTTGTATCATTGGTTTATGTCAAACAATACCACAACCCGGGTGGCACTAGATGCAAACCCCCCTATCTGACCCTTAGGGTAGGTCAGGTAGACCCTAAGGTGATGAGAGGGTGCTCTGCAGCCATTCTGCCTATTGTAGAACAAGATAGTAGAGGGCAGGCTGAACTACAGAAGACAATGACATGCTGATATCTGTTACCACCCATGGACAACTATATCCCTTCTTGTCTGACGCTCAGCAATTTAGATTCCGTAATAATCTGAGTTCTCAAGGATATTCAGACTTTTTGTCCTCCCAACATTTCCTTTCCTGCCTCTGAGTAGTGAGAGGAGATTCTACTTTTTTTCTTGGTACCATCTACTTTTCTGTTGTGATTTCGCTGCTTCTATTTTGTCATTTTGATGAGTGCCTCTCACTTGTGCCTGTCAGAGTTCAAGAAGTGTTTGGACAACACTCTCAGGCACATAGTGTGATTCTTGGGGCTGTCCTGTGCAAGGTCAGGAGTTGGACTTTGATGATTCTTGTGAGTTCCTTCCAACTCAAGACATTCTGTGATTCTCTGTGGTGAAATTGGAGCCATGGAAGCAGGCAAGCAGTGCTTCTCCTAACATCCCCTTGGACTGCAGGCTGCAATCTCTTTTGCACTTCATTTGTATCTTTACAAAATGTCAGCAAAGAATCTTTTCAAAAGTTAGTGCTACAAACTGAATGTCTGAAAGGCATGAGAGATAATACTCTCTGCAGCTCTGAGCTGGCTCATAGGCAATAGAGCTGATGAGCATTCATGGGTAAGGCGTGAGTATCAACAGTAACTGAATTTTATCAGATGAAATGGTGACTCTGGAGGGGGGTGGAAAAAGCATTCATTCTTAACCACAGAATGGTCATTCAGAAAAGGGAAAACAAGTCATTACACCAGTTCCAGGATTTATTTGTTTTCAATCTTGTTTGACAACTAAAATGTAATAAAATAGAAAAAGCAAGGAGGCTGCAAATAATGAGGTAGCTATTGACGAATGCAATACAAAACATTAAATGGAATAACAGCAGCAACTGCAACAACACTTCTCTAGAAATCTGATTTTGTTTTTACTGGTGTGATTTTGGCCTGGCACATGAAATAGCTGCTGCCAGTGAGCAATGGAGATTGATGTCACCACTGCGGACAAGAGATGGACAAGATGAAATTCATAACTTGATGTGTGTCTAGCTACTCACATAATGCTGGAGGCTCCAGCAAACACGGCTAAGAGAAGCACTTTGTTGTTTTGGTAAGGATAGTTATCAACATAGTTTTGCTTAGTATTGAAACTGTATGTTTTCTGTTGAGATGTAAGCCCCTCCTCCTGTCCCAGGCAAGCAGGAAAATTCATGTATTGTCTCCTTCTCATAACAAATAGCTGTGAGGGATTCATATGAGACTTTGCCCTACCCCCAGACTTAAAACAGCAGCACAGTGAGACTGTAAAGACGGCATCTTATTGCCGTACCCAGTCTATTTTTAATCTGATCTGCTTACTTAAGGAAAAGAGATGTTAGCCTGTGCAATCCTATTGTCCCATGAGAATAAAATAGGTGAAAAAATGAAAAAAAAAAAATCCCCCTTTTTTTCCTTATAAAGCAGTGTTTCCTGAATGGTGAACCTTTGTTCATGCTGCTGATGCACAAGCCTGAAAAATAGCTTCCATCCCTAGGCTGCCTCTTGGGGAGCGTGTGTGGGTTTTTTCGTAAACCTTTGAATATGATATGATGGTGTGCTGTCATGATAGATACAGATTCCCTTAATATCATGAAGATTGCCTCTCTGGAGTATGAGTGCACTCTGGAAGAACTGTAAAGCAGCATATTTTCTTTGTACACGTTCTTGTTTCTGTTGTTTTCTGTTTTTCAAGGTCTAGTTACTAATTGTACAGTGGTCTAATAAAGTCACAACTCGGATTTACTAACTGGCAAAATTTTTAAATAAGCACAAATATTTTTCATAAGCCTGGCTTAAAGGTCTCGCTTCAATCAATGAAAACTTTTCATCAGTTACTTTGTAGAATTTTTGGGTTTATTTGTCCTACTATCAAAAAATATCTCAATACTAAAATAATATAAGCACATTCTGCAAAGCTACTAATCACAGAAGAAAGAGAAATATTTAATCTTTAGTGAGAGATATACCAGAGCCAATATAGCTTGCTAGTCCATGGATTACTTTAACGTCAGAAAACCTGCTGTTCGTAACTTCCATGTCTGCTGTATATCTCTTTAAAGTTGTGAGCAGAGCTGCATATTTCGTTCAGTTTTTTTTAATTTGGCTGTTAAGATTAGGCTTAAAAAAATGGTTTCTGTACTCTACAATATCTTTGCTTTGCTTTATAATGTTCAGGAGTATTATACCAAGTAAGGCAGAGAATATCCACATCTATTGGAGGCGAGAGGGAAGAGAGCTCTTACTCAGCTTTGCAAGGACAAGGTACTATTTATGGACTAAAGCAGTCAAAGTGAACCTGAGGTACATGGAACAGCATGACCACCTCAGTTAATGCATGGTGTGGGTGGGCTTTTGTCTTGAAGGGTATCATAGTAACTGACAATGCAGCAGGTGTGAGGAGAAGCCACAAAAAAAGGCCCTTTTAGATATGACAACGAAAGAAATAAATAAAATTTCTGTCCGTAATTGGTGTCAAAAGGCAGCCTAAAATCTGTTGTGAAGAGGATTTGTTTTGTTGAAGTGGAGAAGTACATTTAAGGTTACAAGACAATAATTTTAGTAGCAGTTGAGAGCTGAAACTCTTGATATATATGTGTATGAGTATTGGAGGATTGCAAAACACTATCTGCAGCTCAGTGCTCAGGCAATAACATTGGCTGTGTTTTAAAGGGGCTATTTTATTTCCTTTTCAATGTTTACAAAAATGCATTGAAAGTAATATAAAAATCCCATGTGCAATACAAAGGGTGCAAATTACCTCTTCATTTCACAGTAAAGCATAAAAAGTTGCTGTTTATCAACGTTTTAATGTGTGAAATCTCAACTGCAGGAGAAAAAAGTAAAAGTGAATTATTCTAATTTTTTTCTTTTTTTTTTTAGCTATTTGATACAACTAAACTTGAAATTTCTGGCAGGCATTAAAAAAATCCTATTAGGGATGTTTGCAATATCCTAGTTTTCTCCCTCTACTACAGATTTTAACCAAAGAATATGAAGGCTAGCATTTTTATTTATCTCTATAGCCAAATGCTCAATTAAAAAACCCACAGTAGCCTGAAGAATGTCTCTCCCCCAGTCTTTCTCACAGGTCCTCAGTCTTACACAGCACTGTCATTTCCTGAAGTGCCATGGAGTTCTATATCCTAGGACAACTTTCTGTCATTTTTATCTCTGGATTAGTATTTCAGGGACAATATCTGTATTTCAAGATAGACAAGGTGCGTGTCCCTTCTCTAATGAAGATACCTAAACATTATGTGATCTCTTCCTTACCTATGTGCATGGTTTTAGTTTGTACTGCCTCATGTTTATCATGTTGCTAATATGGCTCACATTACTCTAATTTTACTTGAATAGGAATTTTGCATGAACCAGTAGAGGCTACATATAAGGAAAACCTTTCCTACATATAAGGAAAACCTTTAGCTCAAACCCAATAAAGGTAGCCTAGAAAAAGGAATATAAAAGTGCACGTTAGAAGAAACGTTACCAAGAAAGGAGCACGAGGATCTACTAATTTTTAAGACGTTTTTACATGCTTAAGTGCAAATAAAAGTTAAGACACTTGTAATAAAATTTTCTTGCAGCCACATTTCTTTTAAAAATATGATAAAGTGACCGATCACAAAAATCATGCCACTCTTCAAAATGAGAGCCTACCTGTGAATTCAGAGGCTGGATGTTGGAAGCAACTCCATTAAGATGGTGAAGTTTCACCAGCTTGAAATAGATTACTGAGCTTGGTGAATAACTGGTGAATGCCTTAAATTTTAATGACTTGAAACTAGTTTGCTCGAGCACTTTTTGCTTCTGTTGAAAAATGCCCATATCTGCATACAAAAAGCCTATTTCCATCTAGACAACCAGCTGTAAGAATATTTTGACTACCTGGGACATTTGCTCTACGTGTTTAAGTAAATAATCTAAACAGCATTTCCAAACCAGAAGGTTGAGATCTGGTTCATAGGCTGTTGTGTCTGAGAATTATAATGCAATTTACTTGACAATAAAGTAAATGTCGTTATATGCCATAGATGCATGATTTGAAGCAATAATGATGGCATTAATCTTGATCTTTGCGATGTTTTGATAGGCATGATTATACACACATGCTTTTCATACACTTTCTCCATGTCTTTCTGAGGTGTAATTGGTTATAAAGACTGTGAGGCACTGGTGAAAGTGATGTGGTGTGTCTGTATCAACTATTGTAAGTGAATATAGCATCAAGTGATGCTAGTATACTTTCAGCTATTAAACCCCCCCCCCCCCAAAAAAAAAAAAAAACACCTAGAGGATGCTAGTGTATCTGGCTTTCTCAAATCTAAGCTTTTCTATCCAGCTTTCCAATCAGCATGCACAGCAAAATAAGTCTGACGTATTGAATTGCACGAGGAAAAGCCATACTATTAAATGCATTGTTCTGTGCAGTAAGCAGCTCTAGCATGAATGGGCTGGGGGGAAGTCTGGACAGTTCAGGAATACAGCTTTTGCAAGGTCATCTTCTCCTGACTCAACCTTTAAGAATCTGATTTAAAAGCTTTCTGACTTTCCTCAGCAAATGCCCTTTGGCAGGATTAAACTGCACTGCTGCCAATCCAGCTCAATACCAAGCATGATAATGAGGTGTCTTGGCCTTTTTATTAATTCTACAAGGAGGGTAGTCCATTCAGCAGTGACTGAGAAGGTTTAATCAAATAATCTCATTGTTCCAAATTTATCACCACAATAAAATAATCTACTAAAGAAATACAAGTTGAAAGGACTCATTTTTTAATGCTACATCACTTTATGCTAAGAAGTAGTGCAGCCTTGGGGCTCACAATAGTGCCAACATCTGCCCATATGTGAGTAAATAGTCTATAGGGGTGTTGCTGTTTACAGAAGGCACCTGCATAGCACCCCTGCAAATTGTCTGCCTGTGATTCTCACTCTTACTCTCACTAAAAATTTATACTGTTAACAGATTTACTTTTTTTAAAATTAATTATTTTGATTTCAGAAACATCTGGAAAAAAGTGTAGTGAGATACAGTCTTATCCGTGACATGATGAAATCTATCCATTGCAGGTGACGAAAAGTTGAAAAGAGGACACCTTTTTGTATATTGCGGAGAGAAGTGAGGTCTGAGTTGCTGTAACAGAATAGTTATAGTAGCTTCCAAAATTATTTCTAGAAGATCTGGAAAAATAAGTATGGTTAACATACAAATAGGGTTTAAAATGCATACATGGAAGTAACTGGCTATGCTCCACACTTTGGAACCATATGGCGAAAATGTAATGCCTTTTTGATCTTCTATGCTCACAGATCAAAAATTCAGCTGTGGGTTTTTTAATGTTTCAGACACGAGCAGCTTCAAACAGCTGCCATTAATTTTATACTGTAAAAATTGCCTCTCAAATCAGTTTCCAAGTGTTCCTTTCTCTTCAGAAATCTCTCCTGCTGAGAAATCTGCACAGTCCAAGGCTAGTGTCACACTTCCTGCATCAAAAAAACCCCAACTTTAAAAACACCTTAGAAACCAGAAAAAAACCCAGTATGTTTATCTGAAAAGTGAGAATTATCAGTCTTTTCTTGGGGCTAGCACAATATCCAGATAAGCAAGTTAAAACTTAATATGAATATTGTGCCCAAATTCAGTAAAGCAACTGCCTACCCTGAGCACGAATTCAGTAAGAGTTTTCTGAAGTTCTTCATCCCCTATTCTCTCCCCTAGGTCTTTTTTTTTTTTTTTTTTTTTTTTTTTTTTTTTTTTTTTTTTTTTTTTTTTTTTTTTTTTTTTTTTTTTTTTTTTTTTTTTAAAATTCCTCCCCTACCTGGCTAGTCAGTGTAGATAGCTGTTCCTACGACTTCACCCTCTTCCTTATTCCCTGGCTGTCTGGCTCACTTCTCAGCCAAACTGAGGTACAAGGACAAACTAGGAGTCATACACAGTATCTAGCCTTTCCTTAACCTCAGCTTTGCAGCCCATTATTTCTAGTACAAATAACTTGAAGTGACAGAACATGAAGGGATACCAAGGTTATATAGCACAACGATTGAGTTTGAAATTCAAGCCTCTGTTTTTCAAAATATGGGCTATTGAAGAGGTCTGCTGTTCTGTATTCTCTGTCACTGACACCTCCTACAGTCCTTTTGGGTTCTCTTGCTGGAAGAAGGAAATGTTACTTTTTTCTGCTCTTTGCATTTCAGTTTTTGATTTGAACTGGAAAGAGAGGCACTGGCAGGGCTTGTACACCACCAAGATATGATGAGATGTCCTAAATTTTTTTTCTGCACTTCTCATCTAACAATGGATAGCAAAACAAAAAATAGGTCTATTTTCCATTCCAAATAAAAGCGGCTTCTATTTTCCACAGTGTCTGTCAAAGAAAGAAAGAAAGAAAGTGAACAGTTTATATTCAACCACTTCAAAGTAGCAGATTAAAATCAGCTTTCTTTAAAGCAGCATACCTCCCCGGAACTGGGACACTGACTCTATATGTCCCTTCCTGGCTGCAACAGACAGCTACATTGTAATTTCCAGAGCTTTCCTGTTGCTTTCAGCAAGGTGTCAAGACAAAAATTCTGATGCTTGTTTGGTTCTGCCATGCATTGCAGGGGTCTCAGAAGAATGTGAGAGCTCATGTGAAAAATGTGCTGCAACTTGCCTCACATTTATCTGACTGCTCTCTCCAGCACAGTGTTGGTTTCTCTACTTGAGAGAGCAAGTGTGCTTCTATTAAAGGCAGTCAGGTTTATTATTCAGTATTGTACTTGGCCATTTTCTGCCTGCTGTATCACTTTTTCTTGGTTCTTTGGGTTTATTGAAACCAATTAAAGGTGGTGCAAAATATTTTTTAAACATGAATGCAAGTAAACATTACCTAGGATGGACTAGAAAGTTTCTGGCTATGTATTTTTTGTTAGTTGTTCATTCAAAATATTTTGTGTATGAAATGGATTACATTCAAAGTTGCACTCCTGTTTAGTCTAAACAGCATACTACAGTTAGTCCTACTGACTGAGCTGGAGTCACTCAGCATATGCAGTAGCATTATATTCATGTGGATGTCAAATTTGACCCCAGCCAGGGAAACTGAATAGTTTTGCCATACAAGCGTTTCCATGTACTACATAGCACTTTTATCATGTATAGTGTATTTCTGTCCAACACCCAAAAACTCTTGAGGCAGGAACATCTACTTAATGGCTCAGGCTTATACCTTCAGCATAAAAACACTAAGAAGCAGGAATATACATCAACTACAGAATATTCAATTAGAAGATTACTTGCTTAAATGCCTCCTTGCTTAAGGAGGGAGTTGAGTTTTCTTCTAAAGACTCACTTCCTAGGTATGATTTGTATGAACTGGAGAAGAAGGAACACATCAGCTTCATGCTGTAGTTTATGCAGTGGTGATTATTTTGCTGCCCAATGAAATATCATTGTTATCCTATTCTAATATGTCACTGTATCCTTTAAATCTAAAACTCTTATCTTGGGGTAGGGGTTGGGAAAAATAAAAAAAAAGCACTTACCTTTCTCATGAAGTGAGTCGTATTTTGATAAATGTAAACTTCCATCACAGAGAAACTTCTGGCAAGCTACTATTGATGGGAGGTGAAAATAAATACAGTTTAAATTATATTTTCCTTTGACAGGGCATCACATTGTAGACAACATAATACTAATATATAATAATGGCTGTGCCTTTTAAGAGCGGAATATCAGTCAAGCATATAATTTCATGTTGTCTGGAGAAAAGTAAAAAGAAGTATCTGACAGGACAGAGTAAGTCCCCACAGTGGAATAATTAGTTATTGTTCCCTTACTATAGGGCTCTGCCATTTTAAAAAATACACTATTTCCTAACTATTCTGTGTTTGAATGATTGCAGGTGTTTTTTAAAGTAATAAATTCGCACTACTGAGAGGTTCAGAAAAGCTGTTTATAGTGGCTCCAGCTTGATGATGCACACAGTTTTGCCCACTATTCCCTAAATAGATATATACTGCTTAGCAAATTTTTTCTTTTTCTCTTGTTTCTTATACACATATTAAGCATTGCTAGTACACCACAGCGCATTTTTTTCCTTCTCATATTCAAAATCTTAAGCAGCTCCACAAATTGACGTATTTCAAATCATATGAAATCCTAGACTTTATATTTTAATGTCCAATGCCATATTGTAATGTTTCCATTTTAGCTACAATGCTTAAACATAATTAAAACAATATACCTGAGAATTTTTACTGGCATGTCTCCAGCAGCTGCTATTTTTAAAGAAGAAACGTTGCTTACATCAAGGCTTGATAAGGTTTGTTGATGTTGCCTCTTACTATAATTTTGAAATGTCATATTTATTAAACGTTTCAGTGAACTTTAAAATGTCCACTCCCATGCATTTTTTTCCCTCTCTCGCAAGATTCATGCTCACTTCAAGTTTGTCAGTGCTGTCACCTAAGCTGTCCAAAGTCACTTTCCTGCATGACAGGAGAGACAACCATCTGTCATTTCATTTGCACCTCGAAATGGCAGCAGCTGGGGAAGAATAAAACCGCAGGACAATTTTTATTGGACAGGAGAATGAGATGGTTCTGGCCTATTAAAATGGATATGTGTGTAATAGGGTCTCTGACTTCCATGGCTATTCTCTGGTGCTACAGAAGATGGGCAACTAAGTATGTCAGTGATGGAGGCAAAATTTCTAGCATGGCTGACCAAGTCTCTGCTATGCACTAAGCCCATGCCAAGAGACAGGTGAGTGCTCAGCAGGTGTCAGTCACTATTGGCTGGTCAACAGTGTTCAGCTTGCTTGGTTATTAAAACCTTTGCTTGCTCTGAGACTCAGAACTTTATTTCCTGCCAATGTGAATTAGTCCAGTACCAAGCACAGCCAGCCCTGACTTATATTTCTGGACCTATAATTATGGAGGGATTTGACACTAGATATATGCAGTATTACATGGAATTCTCAGAATAAGTCGTATCCTTGTCCATCACTTAAATCTAGACAGAGAATAGACTTTGCATACTGAACAATGCTGGACTTTGGATGCCTGACTGAAATGATTAATCCCATTCATGCTTGTTATCAACATGCCTGTCCTAAATGTCCTAAAGAGACTTAAATCATGACAGTGATCAGTATCCTTAGATTTAGTGAGAATTGTGTTTTCGTCTTAACTGAAATCATCCTTCTGCATTGATTTGTGTTCCCTCCAAATTGCTCTGTCACTGCTGGTAGGCAGCATCAAACACCTGCAGTTACTCTCTGCTTGCACTGCTGGACAACTGCTGTTCACCTGTATTGGATTTTGGAACCAACCTCCTCAGCAGCAAATATTTTTCCCCTTTACGGGTTCAAAATAAGGGTTGGATGGGAAATAAAATAAATTTAGTGCATTATTCAGTACATGAGTATTTAAGATTAAATTTAGTTTGATTTTCATCTGCTGGAGATTTTTTTTACTTTCCCTTTCTGATAGTGGTGTGGTGATCCTGTCAGGTTACCTTCGGTGGCAGTGAAAGGTTGCATTTAAGTGATCCAGCTCGCTTCCCCATTTGATACCTTGGTGATAATAATGTTCCAGGTAAACTAAGCTTGCTCACTGTTAAAAGGGAACTTTTTTTTTCTCCTTGGACTAGCTTTTTTCACCCTATGAGATCCACACACATACACAAAAGAAATTTTTGCCTACACTTATCTCTACTTTTAGGTGATTAAATTTTGCGTAAGTACCTATCATTAGATTTTAATCTCTTTTTTTGTTTTTTTTTGTCTTCGTATAAAGTAACATCTGTGCCGACATGTTTATTTAAGTGTAACTGTATGTTTGCCACTTAAGTTGGTTGGCGTGTTTAAAAAAGCAATGAAAATAAACGTGGTTTGATGGAAGGCTGCGCGGCCCCGGTGCTGCCTCGGCGGCGTTACGGGGGGAATCAGGTGGGTGCACCGCTCAGATGGTGGCCCACGGTCACTTCAGGGCCGGCCCCGCTCGGGCCGTCACGCACCCCCGCGCTGTTTCCAGCTTCCGCTCACCGAGCAGACCGGTCCAAGCCTTCGCTCCCGGGCCGAGCCGGGACCGGCCGGGCGTTCCCGGGAGAGGCGCGGCCGCCCCGCCCGCCCCGCCCCGCCCCGCGGGCTGCCGGCATTGGCGGTGCCGGGGGCTCCCCCTGCTGGCGGCCGGCGGGAGCGCGCGGGGTGGGGGGCGCGGAGCGCGCCCTGCCCTGCCCGTCCCCCGCCGCGGTCGCTCCGCGCTCCGTCTCCCTGCCCGCCTCCCTCCCGCACTGTCTGCCTCTCCCGCCGGGGACAGCGCCAGCGCCAGCCCAGGGACCCTCTGCCACGGGGGCGCCGCCTCCTCCCCGCTCCCTCCTTCCCTACCTTTCCGCCTCTTACCCGGCCGGTGAGCGCCGCCGGCTCGCCCCGCCGTGAAGCCTGGGCGCCCCCCAGCCATCGCTGCTGCTCCCCATGGGGATCCGGGAGTTCCCCAACGGCTCCACGCGGGGCAAAGCCGCCACTCTGTGAGTACCGCTGCGGTACGGGCGGGAGGGCTGGGAGGGACGGGGGCACCCCACCGCACTCCACCCCACCCCACCTCGCCCCTCTCGGCGGCGCCGCCCGCTCCGGGGGATCGCTCCGGTGGAGGGCGGCGAGGAAAGTTGCCGGCGTCGCGGGCGCCGGGCGGTCTCACCTGCTGGCGGGGGTCTCGCTGCCCTCCGCCAACTTCGCTCGGGGTCGGCGGGGGCCGGCGACGCTGGAGCCGCGGCCCCGGGCTGACGCCCCGCTCCCAATCCGCAGAGGCATGCGGCGCTCCCCCGATGTCAGCCCCCGGCGGCTGTCCGACATCAGCCCGCAGCTGCGGCAGCTCAAGTACCTGGTAGTGGACGAGGCCATCAAAGAGGACTTGAAGTGGTCCCGCTCCGTGGAGGACCTCACCAGCGCGTCCGTGGGGCTCACCTCCATCGAGGAGCGCATCCTCCGCATCACCGGCTACTACGGCTACCAGCCCTGGGCCGCCAGCTACAAACGTGAGTCCCTGGCGCGGACGAGCTGGGGGGTTGCCAGGATGGGGGCGAGACGGAACCGGCTGAGGGGTGTGGGTTCGAGGGGCCGATCGCTCTGTCGCTGGAAAAAAGTCGCCGTGAGGGACTAAGTGCTCTCACTCTCGGCGAAGAATTCTCTGCTCGTGTTGCCTGAGTCCTTAGGCAGTTGCTGGCTCACAGGAGCGTGGTGCTAAGAATGATGACAGCTAAATTCTGCTAAGAAAATAGGTCAAATATTTGTCTTAATGTTGCAGCCACACTTAGCGACGCTGATTATGGTGCTTGACAGCTGTGTAAGAGCCCCTGCACGTTCGTGCACACACCATTTCCACAAGTAACACGTTACGAGTGTGTCTTTCCATCGTTTTAGGGGTCTGTCAGATTTTCACAGCACTTGATCTGAATGATCTGTCTTTTCCTGTGTCAAATGGAACTGTTTTTTCTGTATGCATGCATTTGAGAAAGAAGCTTCCTATGATATAAATGCAAGGAGAGACATAGCTATATTCCTCCACATAGATGATTTACAAAGGAAGCGTTACCTTGAGTAGTCGAAATATGTGAACTAGTATTTTCTGTGTGTAATGCCCCATTTCTTGCCCATCTTTCATCACCATGATGGCAGTTGTATGAATTAAGAAGTTGTAGAATAGTTGACCAATTAACTGAAGTAATATAATTATTTTGGTTGTCTTAATGTCATGTGTAACATCACAGGGGCTTTTGTTGTGAAAAGGATTCTGCTGTAATAGAAATCATGGCTTTGCTGGAAAGACTGGCTCTGATAAAGTGGTTGTTTTCATATTATTCTTTCCTAACTATTAAGTGGAAATGTTCTGAAATATTTACTACTGGATTATCTCTTTGGCAGTGTGCTTAATAATGGAAGAGAGTGATACAAGAAAGTGTGGCACACAGTACTAGTTCAGTTTTTCTCTGAAGAAGAGCCACTTCTGACAGTCCTGAAAATAGGACTTTACTAATAAATATTCCAATACTTCTTCTCTGTGAGCCTTTTTTTTTCTTGATTGCAATTAAGACAGAAATATCAGATAGTTGCTATTTACTCACTGGGAGTATGGTATATACTGTAAGAGCAATTCCATTGTCTGGACTGGGACTATTCTTGAGAGTAAAGCTTATTCAGGTCAGTTTTCAAGGATCAGATCATATGTGGATGCTAGACCGAGTTGGATGTTAATGATTTTATCTGGCAGAGTGACTAATAGTCTAGCTGAAGTCACACTGAGCTGCTATGGCTGAACCTTCTGAAATAATAAAGGTCATGCTGGCTCCTCAATTATAACCTATTTGTTGAAATTTATAACTCTGTCTGAAAAAGTTAATAGCAAGCCTAAGCCTGCTATTCTAGTTAGATTTTCTCTCGTAAGTCATTCTGAATAACAAAATTACATACTTGAGTTATAATGGTGGGTAATAAATATACAAAGTGTCTGAGTTTCATAAATATGAGTCTAAAAATAATAGGCCATGTGAAGTTGTTGCCAGTTTAAAATCCGATTTGGTAGGAATGTAGAAGAACATGCAGAAGAAAAGACCCATCTCTGTGGCATGGCTGAAGCAGAGCTGTGTTGATTTGCATCAGCTGAATATCTGACTGAATACGTGTAAATGGGTTTTATCATCAAAAGTGGGAAGACAACTTTGTCATAGATGCTTCGAAATTTCTTTAAATACTCTTCTTCCAAGTCGGGCTTATGCCCAGTTTTGGGTTAAGGACTTTCGTTGTGTTTTTTCCAGTTAGAAGATTTAATTGGCTCAAGTACTGTAAACAAATGATTTTTATTAAGTTCAAATCACAACCTGGGTTGTCATCTTGTTGTGCAGTGCATGCTTGTAGATGTTTGGGTGCTTTTGGAACTATGATTATAATTACAGAGTGCATTAATAATGGACCTGCTTTCTGGAAAATAAGTCCATAATCTAGTCTAATCTAGATGTATTTAGTCTCTCTCTCTTGGTGACATACTTTTTATTGTAACTAAATCTGCTGTAGGGCCAGATCTACTTCTTTTGCACTGAAGTGTATTCCTTTCATACTTCACTTACACTGCTTACATGTTATGTATATGTACATGTGTATAAAATTGTTTGAGAGACTCAGAAAGTTTTGCTGTTTTGTTGTTGTTGTTGGGGTGTTTGTTTGTTTTTTTAGCCAAACTACATTAGGGAAACTACCAGAGATAATCCAAGATAGTATTGCCATGACCCCAAAACTTGCTTGGAGAAAAATTTTATTGTGGTAAAAAACCCAACACTTTAAACATACTGGTATGCCTCAAGGTTATGTATCAACTCCAGTATTTAATATACTTATAAATTAGTAGGAAAGAGAGGAGGAAGTGAAAATCTGCTGAAGACATAAACTGATATGGATTGGACAGAACAAGAAAGAACTCGTTATATTACTTTAGGGAGACCTGACCCAGCCAGCTGACTTGCCAAAATGTCAACACATGTCATTCAGTTATCATAAACCGAAGCCTCATGTCTCCTGAAAAATGCCAAGATTACCTGCCAGATTTCACATTACATCAGCTGGTGAGATTGGGACTATTCACAGCTCAGGGAAGACCTCTGCTGTTTGACTGAACCTGCAAACCAGATTTGAAGAATTGGAATAATGTAATGTAGTTCCCGTGTGTTAGGATTCCTTCAGAGAATTTAGTGAAATATGGTAATATTGCTTATCTCCTCTCAAAAAATATTACAGAAAGCTCTGAGATGAGCAAGGAGAAAGAGTACAGACAATCTGTAAAGAGTCTCAAGAGCTTTGGCTGTTTACCTTGAAGAGGTTGAAACAAAAATATGGAGAGTGCTGACACATATTGCTCAGGCAGGTAGAGTGTTTTTCTTTTTACTCTGTCATAAGAGAAAAACAGTTAGACAGTCAAAGAAGTGGAAGAGCCATCAATTACAGACTGATAGAAGAAGAAATAATTTTTAAGAAAACATGTAATTTGTTCTTGAGATGAAGATTTCAAGGGATTGTAATAGATAGCAGTGACAGGATCTAGAATTGTAATAAGTTGGGAAAAATATTGGAGAGAATATTAAATTTCATTATGCAGAGTTCAAATTAGCCCCTATTAGGCTGTGAGGAGGCTTCTTTTTGAGGGTTTCTTGTGCTTCCCTCCATAACTTCTGCCCACCTTTAGAAAGAGGGTAGAACTGTGTTCTGATCCAGTCTGGTACTTCTTATTTTTCTGACATTCTCACTGTTGGTTTTCAGGGTAAATAATTATAGGCATAACTGCTCCTCAGTCTAAATCAAACGTTTGTATTTGTCCCATGGGGAATATTTTGCAGCATCTGATTTGATTTTTCAAATACAATTCAGAGGGGAAGAAACACATGTAAGATGCAGTTAGATTGCAGAATCATATTCTGATGCAGCTACATCAGTAACAGGGCTCAATATTTGTGAAATCCTCATTATCAGTAAGAGGCATATTAAAGGATTTTTAATATGCAGATAATCAAAGAATTTAATTTAAAAAACTCTAAAAGCAACACCACAAAATCTGCAGATTCCAGTGTTGTATGGAGATCAAGCTATTGTTAGAGCTGTATTAACACTACATTTCTCTTCCATGAAGGTTAAATGAATTGTCATGATTTCTGCCTCTTGAAAGCCTGAGACTTCAGTTGAAGAGCAGAGGCACGTTTGAAGGTGAACAACCGTATTTTAAGTTTTCGTTTCACACCATTGTCAGTAGGAGTTAGTTTTCTAAATATTTTTAGAAGTATAGTTCCCTAGGAGCTTTTTTGCACTTAAGAAATACAAGTGTCACTAAACTCTTGAACTGTCTTCCTGATGAGCATGGAAGACCTGTCTACTTTAATGATTGTAGCAATTGGCAAGGTGCTTGTTTCCACAGGAAATGTGCACAGCTGTCACCTTTGCCAAACATTTATTTTGCTCTTCGTTAACTAGGTCTATTTTGTGGTGATTCAGTGTTACAATCTCTCATTATGTGATTAGTATTTTAAATACATTCACGTGGGTTTGAGCCAGCTATCCCTATTTTGCAATCTTTGCCTCTTCCTACAGAATACCTGCTTCTACTCTTTGTTTAGGACTTGGATCTTTCTTTTAAAGCAGGGACTTTCGTGTATCCTTAGCACATGTTCCTAAATACAGACTTATGGACAAATTGGGATGTTATGGACAAGTCGGGATTAGCTGGGTCCTGGCTTCCAACTTTTATTCACTTACATTCTTTATGTGCTTACAGATGTTTCTCTCCCTGCAGAAAGAATATTAAGAGAACAGTATGTACTTCTAACTCCTTTCAGCTCTATTTACTAGTAATTGACCAATGTCTGTGGTTCGTGGCTTGTGAACATACATTTCTGTGAGACTTTGACCTTGAGAATAATCCCAGGTTGTTCCAATTATGAGTTTTAAGTGACGTGATGTTTAGGTGAAAGGGAAAGACTATGGTCAGTAACTGAAGTTCTCTGGCTCTGCTTCTCCCTACTACTTTAAATACTAGTTTTCATATTTGTAACATTTCTTCATGTTTTTTTTCAGCAATAACAAAATAAACCATGACATTTTAATGCCCAGAATTTCAATGTAGTACTCATACAGCATGTAGCACATTAGGTCTTGACCTGAATGTGGAATTTAAGTGCTATCACAAATAGAAGTAACTTATTGGAACACATTGGCTGAATAGCCTGAACATTGTTCAGAAAGCGTAATTGTCTGACATGAAAATCATAGAATCATATCATAGAATGATTTGCGCAGGAAGAGACCTTATAGATGATCTAATTCCAACCCCCCTGCCATGGGCAGGGTGCACCTTCCACTGGACCAGCTTGCTCAAAGCCCCATCCCACCTGGTCTAGAACACTTTCAGGAATGGGGCATTCATAACTCCTCTGGGCAAACTGTTTCCAGTTATAGACTTTAGTAGTCTTTCAAGATAGTAGTTTAGTGTTGGTTGTAGCTAATTAAACATACGAGTACTGTAGCCTTATAAATATTAGAGTATCAGTTACACAGCTAAAGACCAGTGTTTCTGACTGATCCCCAGTGTTCCTCGTGATCTTCTTTTTATCTGCCACTGAAATTTCACAGTTGCTAAAAGCAAATCCAGGGGGGATATGAATAAGGAGAAATTTGTGCAAATACCATTTTCTCCTATTTGCATCAGAGGGAGAATTAAACTTATTTTTTGAGGTGGTATACTCCAGAAGTTCAAAGACAGAAGTAGTTTTCTCTGGGGAAAGCCATTTTCAGACCATCTGTAAGCAATTTATTTAGACTGATTGCTCGTTTTCTTGCTTTCCAGTACATAAATACTGAATGTAATACGCTTATAACTAATGCAGGGCTTGGTGGTATTGTTCTGTTTGCTGTTTCTGAGGTCAAATGATTAGGTGAGAATTTTTCTTTTCAGGTGAAAACATGAGAGTAACTTCTAGGTGTCTTGCTTGGGGAGAGAAACTTGGATAGCTGCCCCAGGGTCAGTCTATAGGTCAATACCCCCACTCCCTCTTGAAGCTTAGAAAATGACTAAAAAGATGTGTTTTCTCTTTCTCTCCCCCCCTTTTTTTTTTTTTTAAGCTAGACTTACAGTGTCTAAGGCATGATTCATTTTTTTAATCAATGCTCTTCAGCTCGTCATTGGCAATACTAACATAACTAATTGTTGTGCTGGCAAGAAAACCTAAGAAAACACAATAACTCCTGCAAGTGAAAGAAAGCAATGATGACGAATTGCATTGCACATTTGAAAGTACCATAGCATGTTGTTTCTAATGGCTGCTGCAAGCTAAACCTACGTGCGGTGATACATGAACCAGGGATATTACTGGTTTATTTCCATGTGATGCCTCACACAAAAACTTCTAAAGCCATTTCCTCATATATTAGTAGTCAGCGTAACTGAGAAGATCTGTCCCAAGAAGGAGTCTTTTTAAATATTTCAGAGACCTAATCATAAGTCTGCAGTGGATGTCCCAGAATATTTCAGGATATATTTCTCTTTTGAAAGGGACTCCATTGACTCCCATGGGTGTTAACTCTTTGGGTGGTCTTGCAAGACAGAATGAACTCAATCCAGCCATAGGAGTACACGTGCTGAATACTGAGCAGCTGCAATGATACCACATGAATATTTAAAGAAAAAGGGAGATTGAAATATAACCAGCCTTTCAGGAGCATATTTTTCAAGATAATTCCAATAGAGGAGAAACTTGAAGGTTCTTTGATTTTTGAAAAGTAATAAGAATGTTTTGGTCAATGCCAAGTAGAAAACTGGTTTCTGTTACAATATAGAGCTTAATTAATCACAACATTTTTAAGTTTTAAATTTCTTGCTGGCAAGCCAAGCAAATTGTGATTTAAAGTGTTTTGCTAAACATTTTTGATTATTTAATAAATATTTAGTGAATCATAAATGTTTAGTGAACATTTAGTATCTTTATTGTTTACTAAACAATTTTAATTGTGTAGTGTTAAGTAACCACTGCTTTTAACTAGGAAGATGGATAAATATTTAATATTTTGTATCTAGTTTTCATAGTGAAGAAACTAAAAATTACCACCAACAAAATGACCCCTCTTTTTTTGCTTGTTTGCTATTTAAACAATCGGTTGCTTTCAACTTTTTTTTTTCAGTGCAACTTTAATTCACATCATCTCCAGCATGCCATTTATGCAAAACAGTCCATGGGACAGCAGTTAGGAATCTGTTGGCTTCCAGCATTCATTTTATACCCTTAACAAATAACATTGAATGTTGCTATATTAGAATATAACCACTGAAGCCTACTGAAAACCTACTACTAAGGCTAGTTGCACAACTTTGCAAAGTCAGGGCCCATGTTAACAGTTTTGAAGAGTGTTACCTGGCATTTGAGAATCCTTTCACTGGAAAACTGTATTTTTCTTTTAAATAGAAATGTGAACATATTCGCTAATCAGCGTGTTGGATCTATAATAATGGGTTGTTGCTAAAAACACATGCTACTCTGAATTGATATGGAATAATGAGGAAGCAAGCTAAGTTGTGAAAAAATAATTTGGAAACTATCAAGAAATATGAACAAATGGTCATTTTTGGAACTATGTATGTTGGAGACCCTTCATCAGGATAAGTTACTGTAATAATTCTTGGGTGTACTGTGTGCTATATATTTGCAACTTTAATTAAGATTTCTTTAACAAAAGCAATTAATTGCATGGGGTAATGGCATTGGAACCAGACTACAGAGTCTGCATTAGTTTACTGTAGTATCAGATACTGTTGTGTAACTGGAATGTTACTGAAACACAAAGCCACAAAAGGAAAAGACTTGTGGTCCAAGATGTTTGTCCCTCTTAAAATTGCTTAATGTGTCACCAGCAGTGCTTATTAGCCTAAAAGCTAATTTTATTAGATTCTGTCTCATGTCAGGGCTGTCTTCAAGATGAGTTTTTGTGCCCTGATCTTTCTTCAGTATAATGAGGTGTTTGTGTTTCATGTTCCTCGTGTAAATTGCTGATAATTGTCAACATTTACTCGCAATCAAATAAGCCTCAAAAGAAAGAGAGGGATGGCAATCTGGTGTAGGGGAAGGTGTACCCTGCCAGTGTCAGGGAGTTGGAACTAGATGATCTTTAAGGTCCCTTCCAACCCACGGCATTCTTTTTAACTTTAAAAAAGTAAAAAAAGGCCACTTTGGCAAGTGCCCTTTGGCAAGTGCCCTTCTCTGAAACATGAGGGTATAGTTCTGTCCCTCTTTATGTTTTGGAAGCTGAAGCCATAGACGTTGCTAGTGAATGATGATTACTCTGAGAACAGTAATACAATGAGCATTTATGTTCGTAGAAAGAAAGTTATCTGCAGATCGTGATTCCTACCTAGGGGTAGCTTGCCTTCATGTGATACATCTCATTGTAGAAATCACTTCCCTAAGCATTTTTGATTCTCTGATTATCTTCACTAGGCACATATTCTTTCATTCCTCAGCACATCCTTGGAAAAAAAAAAAAAGATACTGTGATTGCGTGGAAGGCCACAGAGAAATATTTACTTTATGAACAGTCTGTGAAATATTCCTTGGATTGGAGGGATGCAGAAGCAATATTCCGTGATATAATTTTCTTTAAATGTTGAGAAGCTCGTTCTGCACTCAGCTCCCCTTAGAAAAAAATGCCTCTAAATGGTTTCAGACACCTCTGTTTTTCTCTGGAACTTGAGGGCCTCAGGAGTTTTCTGGAACTTGAGGTTCTTTTTTTTTTTTTTTTTTTTTACAGAATATGCCTTATTTTGTTTCCTGTGATTTTGTTTCCATGAGTGTGTCCGGCCACTATAAGAATTGGTCTGTTTTCTGAGAAAAGCTATTTCAATAGTGTAGGAATTCAGGAGGCCTCACATTTAGAAAAATAACTATGTCACTTAGCCAACAGGATATGTTAACTCAGCAAGCCAGTCACATGAGGCAAGGAAATCTGAATATTTGAGCTTCTCCAGGACAAGGGAATGTAACTGGCTGCTAGTGAATTTATAGGACCTTAATCTTGCAAATAAGTGTTCTTTTTGCTTTGCTGTAACTGTGTTCTGTGGAATAATTAGTGAAGAGGGTCTCTATATATCTAAAGGAAGTGACTAGATTTTTCAGTTTTGAACACAGGTGCAAAGTCCTACCAATCTCACTGCAGTATAAATAATGTGGTATAGCTGATCCGATAGTGACAATCCAATGGGTTTTCTTTTCTTCCTTGACCTTTACATCGGAAATACCACAGATTTGATGCTTTTCCTCACTATCTCCACATCAGCTAAGGTACCAAAGTAGCATGGAAGTTGAGCTTGTTGTCCACTGTACAAGTTGAGTAGGCCAAGTCATTCCACTCTTAATTTCACTGACAGTTGTGCTATTTGTAGCCCTATGGCAACCTGGGGGCTCTACTTCATCCAGAGTATCTTGCTTTGGCTTTCCCAGATCTGTGCAGTTGTGTGAACAGAGTATAGGTTTGTGCTGAGGTGGGAAGTGAAGTGAAGACCTGCTCCTTCAGAGCTGACGTGCTTGTGAGGATGGTGATGGTGTTTTCATGATCATGTCCTGAAAGCCTGGAGTTGGCTTTGCTATTTCAAACAGTAACAGTGTGGTTTATTGGGTGTTCAGCAGGGATTATATGTTTGCAAATTTTTGCCCTAGCTGAAATAGTTGGTGCCAGGATTAACATCAACTGTGCAGTGTTTTCACCATGAAACAGGAAATACAACTTCATGGCTTTATGATTTTGTTGTCTCTCCTGCTCACTTTATGCAATGTGTTTTTGGAACTTAGTCTGATTTAATTAAACATGCAGCGGTTTGTTTTGGACAAGCTAACATGGTAATAGTCTTATGGTAATCATGTATAATTTTTTCAGTTTAGACACTAGCTACTTCTTATGGTTTTGGTTAGCACTTTCCATGGAACAGAAATTAAAAACAGAAAACATATTGTTCCCTGTACTTCTGCTGAAGTGATTTTTTGCTGTGCAGCACTTAGTTTTCCACTGGCCTGGTAACTTCTCAGTTGAGGATCATTCTTCAACGATTGTTTCCTTCAAAAACAAGATGTTTACAATGTAAAGAAATTTGTTTAGATTTGGTTTTCAGAGGCTAGTTGAAGAGAAAAAATGACAAAATAATGTGAAGTGGAAAAAGGTCAAGAAGCAAAACCCTTAGAGTCAGTAGAGCCATGGAAAATGTCTGTAGTCGAAGACCTCTTAAATGACTGCATTCCCACAGTTGGTGGCTTGTAAGACTTAGGATAATCCTCTTAGAGGATGCAGTGTGGAATTGGATCTCTAGTTCAGTGCATAAAATTACTTCACAGTCTTTGGGAATTATTTTGTACACAACTTATTTAATAAATGACTTCTTTATTTCCTTTTCTTGTTTCAAAGACAGAAAGAAAACTTTCTTTCAAACTTTACACCTTAGTTATGTGTAGTTCAGTATCTGTAGGAAATTATTTGTCTTTTGCAGATAGTGATTTCAAGAAGTAGAGAGCTGTATATGTGTTCTGACTTCATACAGGGTGAGAAGTAGTTTTATAATATTTTTCCAAATGGAAACACAAATGGGAGTAAATCACAGAAGAATGGATGAGTAATTTCTTTGTAGAGAAATGCACAAACAAGAAACACATCTTGAATCTTCTGGGAACAATACTTTGTGCCTCCTGTTGCTTGTATCTGCACAGTAGAAGTTGGATCTCACTGGAAATCATTCTGGCAAAGAATATTAGACATTCTGTATTTACTTCTACAAAACAAAAAGATTTTTGCATAGCATCTTTGTAAGAATCTTTGCTATAAATATTACTTTAAGAGGACTCACATATGTCAGACAGTGTTCTATTTCTGCATGTCAAATTCTTTTGCATCCTACAATAACACGTCTCTAAAAGCACAATATCTCTTGTCTATATAATAAAAGTACAGTGGAAGTGGGACTGATACCAGAATCTTTAGAGAGTAAGCCTAGGCTCTCTTGTGATTCCCTCAGTACTTTTTGTTTCTTGATGAGCTTACTGAACAAAGGAAGCTGGGAAATGCACATCCAGTAAAACACTTTCAGATGAAAGTAATGTATTATTTGGATCTGCACTCATAACAATAAGAGAGAATTAGAAAAGCTGTTGGGAAGAATCCCTAATTCCAGCCAAACCCATGGCACTTTTCTCAGTAACTTCAGTCAAGCCAGATTTCACCCACCAGGCTTAAGTCTTTGAGTTTGCCTTTTAAGCAGGCTTCCTGCTTTGTATTCTGAACATTTGTTCCTAAGGCAACTGCATCCAATTACACCTACCCATACATGGTTTTTATTATATGTTTCTGAGCACTGTTGAGGAGCTCTATTTAAATCATAGAATAATTATTTCTTTTAATAGATGTGCAATTTTAAATTTCTTTAATCTTAAACTTGCTGCTTAGTACTTAATAGCTTGTCCCAACATGGGTAGAAAGCATTTACAGAAATTGAGAAGAGACTGCTCTTTCTTTCTGTTGCCTAGAAAACTGGCTACTAAAACCCAAGTGCTGAAAGGAGTATGAATATATATACAGTTATTTACAGTTTTAGATTAGGAGTTAAGGATTGAGATCTTTAACAGGGTGTGCTGTAGAAGCACCAGTATAGGAGGAGAAAGCCCTCAAACAGGTCTGTTACCAGTAGAAAATTCTGTATTTTCTTAAGTTTGAACTCCCTAATTAATAATATAAATATATAAATAAAATATTATTCATGCCTTTCCACCTCACATGAACACAATCTGCCTTTACTAGCTTGGGGAAGGAACATTGAATGGATCTCAGACAGAAGTCCTCTAAAACAGTAAAAGAAAGGCATTCTACTTAAAAGCTATAGCTTGGAAACCAGTTAGGCTTTGGGATCCGTGGCTCACTCAGGTGAGGAATAAGAACGTATAAAACCAGACCTCTTTGCAAATGCAGACAAAGGGCAGTGTGCAGTGAGATGGAATTACAGTGTTCTTGGAGAAATTTGAAATGCTAAAGATAACAAGATAACAAAATGTTGTAGGTTTGGCTTAGGTGTTGTTTTTTTCTTGTTATTGTTAAACTATCCCAACACAAAGCCATATGAATGACAGGATGTGGTTTGGAGAAACTCCTAAGTAAAGTTTAAAACCTATCTAATGAAACTGGTTGATTGGGTTAGTGTAAAACCTCTTATCTCCTTATTTTCAAAGGCCAAAATTGTTCAGTATTCATGTTGGTAAAACTCTGATAGAAGCTAAGAGGAATTTTGCCTAACTAAAACCAACAAGTAAAATGGTGTGAAGGAATGCTGCAGTCCTGAAGGGAATTGAGGATTCTGGTCTGACTCTGTAACAGTTTTGTGGAAGTTGTGCTGTTTGGCAAGCTTGGACACTCTTAAACCTCCAAAGAGTCACAGAGCATGCTAGCCAAAGTATTTTTACAAACACCTATTGCTATCACAAGGCTAGAGTCTCTTTTCATATTTGAACACGTTCTGTACTTTTCAAAGGGAAGTGAATCTCGTCCCAGCCTCCACCTGAGAGCATTCCTGTTGCAACTATCTGTTGATGTAAACTTGTATGGTAAATTCCCTTCCAGCCAAGAGCATTCCTCTTGTGAACATCTAGTGAATTCCTTTGTTTCCTTCACTTTGTTTCCATGCAGAAGGCAATTAGTTTTGGATCCTCCAGTTATTTATAAGAAAATGATCCTTCTCATTTGTGCTAGGTGAGGGCAGCATGAGAGCAATGAAACTGCCTTTCTATCTGGAGCAGTTTAAAATAGGAAGAGGTAAAAAAATCTCAAATGTTGAGCCAGTTAGGATCTTGAAAAACTTTTTTGGAGGGAGGTTTGTAGAACCTAGTTAAAGTTGCATGTCCATTTCTAGGAATTCTGCCAGAGAAATAAGAGAGATCTAGATCAACAGGTGTAATATTAGTTAACATCTTGGATATTAACTACTCTAGCTGAATTAGTTGCATTGTAGAATAATTGGAAGATAAAAAAGCATCAACATGTTGGAGAAAGGCTTCTTTCACTTGAGATGTGTAGCTTTCAGTTAATGCAACTAGCTCTCAGTTAATGCAGTTAGTTGCATTGTAATCTGCTTTGTGTAACAGCAGCCTGTTGTACTGAAAGTGATCATACAAATCTTAGCTCAGTGTTGAAACTGGAGAATTTCTCTGACAATAACCAGCCTTGCAAGTCTGATCTTTCTTGCTTTCTTTTTGTTGCTGTTGATTTATTTGTAGTAGGCTGACTTATTCTGACATCTCATAACGATGATTTCATGAGGGATTTTTTTGGGCTAAAATTAGAGCAATTCTCAACCATTACATACTTAATATATGGCAAATAATTTTTCATTTATAAGCTTTTTGCACTAACAAATGAGCGAAGTTTAAACCTTATAGTAGTTCTTAGAAGGTAATGTTTCAGGCACGTCAGCGTTAAAAAAACATTTAGACAAAACCCTTAATAATATGCATTAAATTTTGGTCAGCCCTGAAGTTGGCAGTTGGACTAGATGACCATGTTCTGTTTTATTCTATTCTTCATCTCTCTTATAATTTTTTTATTTTAATGTTCCACCATTAAAATATTAAGAATCTTATCCAGTAACCAAAATAATAGATGAAAATACCCATGGGTATAATTACAGCATTGTGCCTCTCCTTTATATTTGAAAGATGGAGGTCTTCAGTGTTTTTTATGCAATAAAAAAATGAGAGAGATATACTTCCCTGGAGCTACTAAAGTTTCAAGGAAATGTCTCTGCAACTATTTGGTACACAAGTTTCAAGCTTGCAAAATTATATGTGAGTAACTTAAGCTGTGTGATAGCTGTGTGACTAAAATTATTTGTTTGCATACGTTAGCTTTGAGGATGTTAATTATTTGTATTGTCCCAAATAGTTGGTTTCAGCTGACAGTGAATGAAAATTTTTTTTGAAAATATTGATTTAATATTCTTCACATTATAAAATATCATTTTTGTTTGTCTATGCTCATTATAACTGTCTAGAAGATTGTATCATTACTCTCATATATAAATTGTAAGTCAATTTTTGTGTGAATAAACCAAATAATTTTTTTGTACAAACATAAATAATTCCATACATTGTTGAAATACTTCAGTTCTCTTAATAATTTTTCCTTTTCAACATAATCACTGGTTTCTGTGTTTTAATTTTTTTCAACAGTCTGATCTTGTCATTTTTCCAAAATGTAATATAACTCAGAGTAATTCACATGTGCTGAGCAATTAAGCTCGACACAGAGGTCTGTCTATAAGGAAAAATCCTTATGACAGAGTTTATTTATGGCTTATTTAATGCAAATTAAAACCTGTATAAATTAGGGTTTTGATGGATGTTTGACTGGTTTCAGAAAAATATATTTCTCCTGGTAATTCTGAGTGAGCAATTAAACATTACAGCAACATCTTGAAAAATGAAGACTTTGATACCTTGTTTACAAGAAGCACCATTTCATTAAGCACAAAATCCCCTTCAAACCAAATACATCACTGATTTTATTTAAATTGGTTCTCTGTTGACTTCATGAAATAAAGTACTACTTAAGCAGCACAGACTTGTAGAATCCAGCTTAAAACAAGTAGCTTGAAAAAAGACAGTAAAGGCAATTATCAGTTGTAGAGTTTGATGAAAGCAGCACTGAATCTCCAAATATCTATCTAAAAAAAAATACTGGTTCAGATGTTCAGATGTCCTGGATCCCAGTATGGCATGTGACGACTAACTTTAGCTACTTTTTTTCCTGGTGTTTTTGTGTTTGGTTGGTTTGCTTTTTGTTTGTTTTTTTGTGCCTTCAAATTTAACTCTGGGCCAGGTTTTTGTAAAAAGAAAAAAAAATTGTCATACACAAGTCTTATAGACTTGTAGATTCTTTTATAGAACACAAGTCGTCTTGTTCTGTATAAACATTACTTAAGGGACAGTAATCTTTAAGTAGCCACAGTTAGCCACACTTTATTTGCAAGTGACTACATGTGATTTGATCAAGGAGAATGGGGGTAGAGGGGGAGAAATTCATCTTACTTACTGGGAAGTGAGTAATGTGGGAAGCTGTACTGTAGCTTTCTGTTCTCCAGCCACTGCTGTTACTGCTTGGGTGCAAGATTTGTCCACTTTGCATTGGAAGTGAAGAGCAAGGGAGGGTTTTGTGATGAAAATGATGTTGAAGTTTGGACAAAGACTCACATGAACATTAGGGCGAAATACACTATACAATTTTAAATTTTCTTTTTCCTTCCTAAAATACAAGTCACTTCATTGGTGTGATGTACAGTTGCAAGTCCTCTCTGGATACGTTAGCCAATTGTCGTATACAACAAGGCAAATATCAATCAGTCTTCCAAATTGAATTGCACTGCAGTGTGGCTTGGATAGCTGTCTAATGGCTAAAGCCTACCTGGTGTAGACTTTTGCAAAGAGAGGGAATTGGCAAAGGCAAGAAAAGGAAGGGTACCAATTTTTATTCTTGAATCAAACACACCAGTTTATCAGTGTTTTAGATAATAAGGTCCAGGCAATAGCAGCCTGGAAAGCTAGAAATAGTTGAGTTTCAATTACCTACACTAATTTCCAAGTTCTGAATGGCTGGACAAAGATTGAGATTCCCCCCCAAAGCCTTGGTTAGTCTAAGTTCAATTAAATCCAGTGAGAGTTAGATCCTCAGGGTCTCTGGCTTAGATTCATCCTGACTTGGTCTTCATTTAGACTGTCTTGTCTTGGTAGCGGAGTTTCTGCATGGTATAGCCTGGGATCTGTGACTACCTGCATGCCATTCTTCTCTGAGAAGGACTGTGTGTTCTGGTTTGGCATCATGTCTGATCCCTATCTTGTAGGTTATTCTCTCACTCAGGGCCCTTAACTGCTTCCTTTCTGCTGTCTCTATCCCGTTTACTGCTTCATCTGTCTTCTCTCATACTGATGAATTTTTTTCCTCATCTGTTTAGGTTTCTCATTTGTCACGGTTAGGTCTCTTTCTTTCTTCTGGTAGTTGGCTGCACTACTAGCTGCAGTGCTAGTCATGGATAGGTAAAGATCAGATCTAAAAGAAAAATAGATTCAGAAACACTAATAACATCCTGGGCACTGATGTGCTAAAAAGAAAAACTGCTATGTTCTGAATTTTCTGCAGGAAACCCAAAGAGATAAGGTGGCCAGTGCCAAAAAAGGCGGCTCTCAAAGTACTTGGGGAAAAATAGCAAAGGGGGGGTGGGAAACCATGAGTTATACTAGTTAATTTTAACATTTAAAAGGAGTTAATATAGGTTTCTAAACTGAGAGAGGGTTTTGAGTTGCTTTATGAAAGGATCTCTACAACTCCTGGGCACCAGTGTGAGTATTATGAATGTAAAGTAGTATCTGTCCTGCAGAGGAATATATGTCCCAATCTGTTTGTGTGTAGCGAGTCATCTCTAAGAATGAAATGTTAGTAATTTATATTGAAGTCCTCTGCCTCCTTTAAACTAGCCTTTTCTGAAGAGCTGGACAAACTGTCTGATCTTCCTTCAGAGCTCCTGCAGGTGAAATGAGAAATGTCAGTTCACAAAGGAAATGTCACGTAACTCGCTTGAGTTCTGGTTTTGATAGCTATGATGTGCTGGACTATCCATACGCCTCTATGACAGGGCAAATTTAAAAAAAAAATATTTTGGCAGTAACAGAGCAACAGGGATAAAATATGGAAATCTAAGGAAAACACTCTGAATCAATTCAGTAAATAAAAAATTGCAAAGCAAAATAAAACACAAAGTAAAAGAGATTTTTATGGAAGTGTAAAAGTACGTGGGTGAGAATGCCATATGGAGCATTGGGTTGCGGGCAGCCAAATTTGCATCTGATGTGAGCTCTGTGAAAACTTGTAAGGAAATAAATAGTACAAGACATTGAAGAATAGCAAAGGCATAGGAGAAGTCATGAAAGTTTCAAACAGGTCTGAAGAGCTAGAACTAGGAAGAAAACTAGGCTTCTGGTGAAAATCTAAGAAGTGTCAGGGTTTATGGTATCTTTATACATTCCTTATACTCTTATTTAAATAGATTATGAGCTCAAAGATTAACACGTGAACTGACTGTGCCCCCAACAAATTTTGTTAAGAGGGGAGTGCTGGCAGGGCTGTATTGCAATTGTACTCTTTTGTTTTGTATATAGGCAGGGAGGAAAAAGCAACTTTATCTGAAAGAAGCAAACTGAAAAAAGCAGTCTAGTGTCAGTCAGAAATTGCCTTTGCATATAGCCATATAAATACTAAAGGATAATGTTGAGGAGATTCTAATTAAACATTTCCTTCTCTCCATACTATATCGAAGCATCTATAATAAACAAAAATAGTGGTCAGATCTTTTTGCTTACCTAGTGTTGTTAAGAGGATTTCCCTGACTTGGAAATTCATTGGCCAGCAAACTCAGCTGTTAAGGGACAGAGAAGAGATACTTCTTCCATGGAAAGTAGATTTTGTGGGCAAGGAAGATACGATCAGGTGATCTGAACAAGCAGCAGGGTCTGCCTGTTATTTTCTACAGACATTGTTTACACTTGTACTGTATCAGTCCAAGACGACAAGAGCATAGGGGATGGAGTAACATGTTGGTGTGATCTGTGCTGCAGAAGTGGTTTGTACTGGGAAGTTGTCTGAGAAGGGTACCTTTCCGCATAAACTGTTCTTGATAAATTAACACTGGAATCCACAGTTCTCTCTCTTTGCTTAGTGGCTGAGCCTGTCCATGTTCAATGTGCAATATTCCACATATCCAAATCAAGATTTTAATCCTGATGTTACAGGGCTCTGTACTTTTTCATTGATTTATGTATAAATATAATTCACGCACATGGAAACCAAATGCACGTGTGCAGTGTTAGCAGCCAATGTTGTTGGGCTTTCAGCGTTACCTTGGTGAAATATGTGTTGCTGAACAGAAACATTTAAGTTTTCTCAGAACAAGTACCCCAAGAGAACTAATTCAAATAATTTAATTTGCTTGCTTGTGTATAATCCATTAGTTTTGCGCTGAATTTTTCATCTGTATCATAGCTGTAGATTTGTTCATCTAAGTTTGCAAAAGACTTAATTTAGCCTTTTCTACAGTTACAGCAATGAATATTGCAGTTTAGCAACTAGTTATTTCAACCTGCATACAGAACTGCTTGAGTGGTGTTTATAGAGAAGGGGAAAAATTAGTAAGGGAGTTTGATAGAGAAGTCTACGTGCTATGCTTTTTACCAGGGCAGAAGAAATAAGACAAACCTCTTTAGGGAAAAGCTGAGGGAAGGCATTAGAAAAAAAAATTTGTGCTATTTTCCTATGATGAAACCTTAGTCTGCTTTAGCTGTTTTGCTAAGAAGTCTGTAAGCACCCACAGTGTATTAAGGTAACTGGCTTGGGTGGTCAGTAGAATTCAGTGCTAAATATTTTTTTTTTTTAATGCAGAATTTGGGATGTGCATTGCAAAATTATTTCAAAATACTGGAGAAATTTTTGTGTTGTTCATGATGCAAAGTGTTGAGCAGGTAATGGATAAAAGTATAATTTGAAATAATGTGACAATGCAGTTATAATAAGAAAGGTTGGATTTTTAAATGACTACTTATTTGGTAAGATTTAGGATCCACAGACAGGATACTGTAACTGCAAGAGATCACAATTACATTGCCAAGCCCCTAATGAGATGTGCTTATTCTGGGCTGGTACACTCCTGCTAATTTAGACTTTCTAACACTACGACATAGCTCATTGCCTCCTAAAGTGCTTTGTTCCAGTGAATCCTGTTACTTGAGGATAGGAATAAAGGAATTGCCGTGGTTGCTCTGAGTTATGTTCCATCTAATCGTTATTTAGCTTTCAAGAGAAAGAAAGGTTAGGCAGGTCTGAGAAGGTATTATGAGAGAACCTCTCCAGAAAGTTATTGTGGGTTTTTTGTTGAGGTTTTTAGTGTGTTTGTTTGTTTGTTTGTTTGTTTCCTGATCCCTAAGAGTTAGCTGGTAAAAATAGGGGTTCACATATTTAAATTCAGGTTTTGAATGTTTTTTGGCAGCTGGTGTTTTATGGGTTCATTTAGTCTTAAAATAATCCAACAGCTTGCCTATGTGTATTTAAACTTTTCCCCCAAAGATAGAATATACCATTCCACTTTTGATAAATTCTATGAAATAATAATCATAATAATTTTTGGCCATGTAAATAAAAATGGACTTAATTGATAGGATTGAAATTGATTTGCTTCAGAATTCTCAAGTACCTGATAAGGTAGAACAGGATTGGATGATAACAGCAAGCTGATCATGAAATGATGTTTTGCTAAGCAGTAAAAAAAGCCTAGCTACTGAAGTAACAGTGAATAAATATCAGAACATGATGTCATTCCCCCTTATGCCATGTCTCTTAGGAAACGAACTTGTCTGAAATAGAAACACAAGTAGGTGATCCAGGTAAAAGTGTATAACCTAAAATATTTCTATATCTTAAAAAATAGAAAAACTGTACTGATGCCTAGACATTGCCATATAGTTTTGATGAAGGACGGGAAGGTGAAAAAAAGTAATTTTTAATTTTCAAAAGTATCAACAGAAGGTAGACTTATTTTCATCTCAAATTAAATTATGTATACTTTTTTTCTGAAACCAGGAGGCCTCTTCAAAAGTTCAACTGCGCTATATTCATCCTATATCACTATATATCATCCCCATTCAGTAAAAAGCAAACTGGTCACAAACTGTTGAAAAATGCAAAAGACCTTTGAATGTAAAATGTAAGTAAATATTTACTTACTCTATTTCATGGTACTGTTCTCATACAAGTTTGTCTTTAATGGAGTTCAGATTTTCAGTTATTATTACGTTTTCAAATGTATTTAGAGCATGTTATACCTAAACCCTTTCTCCCATGCTATTTTTTCTCACGTGCTGGAACCACCTCTACAAATTTTTTCTCACATGCTATCTATAAAATCTATAACCTGATAACAGGAATTAATTTTGAATATTGCTCCTAGATAGTCCAGGTTTTAAGTGCATTTTGTGATTTTTGCCACTGCATTTCCTCCCCAGGCCTGTTCTGTCTGTCCTCGTGTTATACCCTCCGTTTATCTTGCTTATTGTGTAGTACTGGGGGAAAAGTGCTCTAAATAACAATTCTTTTACTGATACTGATGATCCCAGTTTGGCTGGATTCTGAATGATATCCCATTATAAATATTAGTAATATTAGTAAGTTATGCCCACTGATTGTGCTGCTGAAGGTTAGCGTGTTTCTCTTCTGACATGGGGGGGCTGCGCACCTGCATAGCAGTCAACTGACACATTGTGACACGGCTGGGAAGAAGGGACTGTGTGTGGTTTATTATTTAATGGGAACTAGATCGTGAAGTCAGACAAAGCATTTGGATTCTCCTGGTTTTGCTGGAAAAAAGACATCTGTATTAGTTGCATAAATGTTTTTCTTTTCTTTAACAGAAAAAGGTAATGAGAGAACTTTCCTGTTTATAATATGTATAAATATGAGACGGCATGTTTGGATTTGCTGTGGAAGTTTGTTAGAAAACAACCAGCAGAAGAATGCTATTCTCTTTTCACTTATGTCCTGTGGGGTATGGACCTTTACATGCCAGCTTGGGTGACCTGTAATGATCATGGTGTGACGTGAGTGATCTCAAACCAGGATGCAGCCTGGATCTTTCAGCTGCACGCTGCTCTACATATTGTATCTTTTACAGATTTTTTTTTTTTTTTTTAACTTTGTTTCACTGACTCCAAGGTGACTAGTTTGTTCAGGAAGATTACATCATATTAATTACCAAGGAGTATTTGACAAGTCATGTTCTTTCTCAGGGTGAAAATGTGAAGTGCAGGAAGACAAATCAAGAGCTTCAAGCCTTGTGCAGAACAGACTGAAATAGGAAGTGACTAGAGATGGGATAGACAAGAATCTTATTCTGTCATAATCAAACTAAATCCATCTCTGTGTTCTCCATGAATGTAATTTCGAAGGAAACTATATTCAGCACTGTTCTTGGCAGTGATTTTTCTTAAAAAAAGACTTGACCTGTGAACAGATAAGTGTAGGAAATGGTGGCAGCTCAGTGAGGGAAGTAAACGGCTTGAGTGATGGCCTCTTTGCTCTCTGGTTACTGCTAGCAGTATCTTGCTCCTGTATGGCTTTTCCCATTATTTAATTCTTTTATGCATTGCACAGGAAAGGGAGCATTCTGCACCAGGAATGAACTTCTGGGAGAACTTCTATTCTTGGTGTTGATGCTTCTGCAATATGATGGCATCTTCAAGGAAGGTGTCTCTCTTGTTCTCTGTCAGATTTAACTATCCTCTGTATGATACAGTTGAAACAGATATTTTTCACTATGTGTTCTGGGATTTTGGTCTCTTTTGGGGAGGGATATGCCTGCTGAAGCAATTTATAAAGTGATGAAATGGTGCTTCAGTTCAGAAGCATTCTCATGTAGCAACTGAGGTGGGGAGATTCCCGTGGTCTGGACGAAGTGAACAGACTTCTTTGATTGGCAGCACTGCATTGCATTTTTCTCCTTTTATGAAAAGGATGAGATTTGCACAAGCCTGAAACAGTCATGGTGTTTTCCATTGTTTTTTACGGGACTGTATATTGTGCATCTCACTTGCATCTTTGAAAGTTTATTGAATTTCCTCGCTTTCTTAATTGAATTTGAATAATTTCTCAACTCCAGCACAGTGGGGTTTGATGTGAATCTTAGGATTGTAAATGATGGACATGGTAAACTATTTTCTTTTCTTTGTATAGATAGATAAATATATAACTTTCATTATTTAAAGGGCCATGAAAAAGTCTCATAAGTGAAGTCTAATTATAAAAATTTAGGGGACTTTATGCCTAAGTAAATATATTATAATCTATTCAGATAATTCCAAGTGAGTTCAAACATGAAAGAGGTAGAAGTCCCTGCTTGGTTAACCAGGACTGCATTTTCTGAATGGCTGAGCCCACTTTTGGTATTTGTAATCTTTTTTAGAGGAGTGTAAATAATTTCCTATTGATTGAGTAAATCAAATAAGTAAGTGTAGAAGCTGAAGATCAGATTACAAAAAGAAGTTTCAGGTCTGTGAATGACGATGCAGTATGTGATTTTGTTCTTTTTTAAAGAATGTACTAGCTCTCTAGACTCTTGAATGAGACAGTGACTGGACCAGACCAATACCATAGTTCAATTTATTATAAGACATTAGTTTCTGTGTAAAGTAAACTATTTTAAAAGTCAAGATATGTTATGGAAAAGTAGCTTTTTGCTTCAAATTATCCATTTCACTTAGTTTAGTTTAGTGAAAAGTAAAAACAAAATTTTATGCTGGTTTTGCAATGCCTGTATCAAATTGCTGTTTTCATCCAAATCAGGATGATAAAACCATAACCATCATCAAACATTAAGCAGCAACTGTAAGAATCTGAATATATTACATCACTATTTAAATTACTGTATATCCATCCTTATATGCTATGATTTGTTGGTTTTTTTGTTGTTTTTTTTTAAAACAATTTAGGAAAAAACACAGGATCAGAACTCTAACACAGCTTCCATCTGAGGAAATGCTAGTTAGATTAAGATAATACAACATGATAAGAATAGAACAATGTTAGAAGCCTACAAATGTATCTGATCTTATAGAGAAATAATTATTCGTTAGATAATCAGTGAAATGATTATGGACCTCACTGACCCAGGACATATGGAAACCAAAAAAAAAGGACGTTTTGGAGAGGAACAAGACATTTTTGGAGAATGGCTGTGTTGCTGGTATCAGTCTAGAAGCAGCCTCTGACCCACTGAGCCCCTATATGTCTGCTGTCTGAACCATACATGAGGAGAGTTGGCACACTGTGCTTGCTCATGCTATTGCTTATACTTATCAACAGGCATGTTTTGTTGGGTACTGATCATACTGATTTTCTCCACTGGGACAGATGCCAGCAGTGCCTTAGCCAACAAGTTGCCTTACTCTTCCTCTTTGTGTTGTATTAACAAAAATGAAAAGAAGCAGCTTGAAGATTAATTAAAACAGGTGAAAAGAGGTAGCAGGGAAAGGCGGGGAAGGGTTGGATGGATATTTGGACAGAGCATCATGGAAGCGTCAGAGGAATTCAGTGAACATTGCCCTGTAGTGCTTTGCACATGAACATGACTAAAACATAGAATTATAGAATCATAGAATAACTTAGGTTGAAAGAGACCTCTAGGATCATCGTGTCCAACCATTAAGCCAGCAATGCCAAGTCCACCACTAAACTACTCCCCTAAGCAGCCTATCTACATACCTTTTAATTATCTCCAGAGATGGTAAATCAATCACTTCCCTGGCCAACCTGTTTCAATAGTTAACATCCTTTTTGGTGAAGGAATATTTCCAAATGCTCTATTCAAACCTCCTTGGCACAACTTGAAGCCATTTCCTCTCATCCTATCACTTCTTGCCTGGAAGAGACCAAC
The DNA here is from genome assembly GCF_003031625.1 of Empidonax traillii. Classification (NCBI taxonomy): domain Eukaryota; kingdom Metazoa; phylum Chordata; class Aves; order Passeriformes; family Tyrannidae; genus Empidonax; species Empidonax traillii. Next base: position 51,094 of record NW_020955783.1, read on the forward strand.
CCCCATCTTACTACAACCATCTTTCAGGTAGTTATAGAGAGTGATAATGTTTCCCCTAAGCCTCCTTTTTTTTCCAGTCTAAACAATCCCAGTTCCTTCATCTGCTCCTCATAAGACTTGTGCTCTAGATGCTTCATCAGCTCCATTGCTTTTCTTTGGACATGCTCCAGCACCTTCCACCTTTAGCAGTTCTCCTGGATAGTCCCGTAGTGACAGGACCTCAGATGGGGAGTGGATTTATATAAGCGTAAGGGGAAAAGAGCAGCAAGTACATTGAGAGCCTGTGGAGGAACTGGCAGAGAGGCTGCAGCCTGGTTCATTTGAAGTACCTGTGTGCTGAGGGCTTGCTTTGGCCACTGGAGGGGGTTTCTCTCAGAGCTCCCATCACCTGTGCTGTGAACATGCTCTTCTTTTGATTATTGGTCTTTATACGTGGTCCTGCCTCATCTTTCCTGGATGAAAATAACTGGATTTAAGAGTTAACAGTTAAGTCCAAGGAAAAACAGATTTACCCGTATACCTTCCAAGTTTCATGACCTCTCCATCTCCAAAAGAAATCAGTTCAGGATTTCTTTAATCTTCTGTGCCTTCTTTCTTTTTTGTTTGGTTGGTTGGCTGGTTTTTGTTGGATTTGGTTTTTTCTTTCTTGCTCTCTACATAAGAATGGTCAGGAAGACCAAGGCTTGTTGTTTTGGTTGAAGGATCCCCCAAAGTACTGCAGGATTTGTTCACAGTGTGAGCTTATCCCATCCATTGTCGTGAGTATGTATTAAACAGGCTTAAGCAGAAATGAAAAGTAAACAAAGAATTTTAATTAATCTGACTTAACATCCTTTCTCTTTAATCAGAACCGCCCAAGTTAGAAGCCACTGTGCTTTATTCTGTCGTGATTTCACACACTGGTTATTTTTCAGTTATTCATCAAAACCTGAGGAATCTACAGTTATTTAATATGAGGAGAAACACTCTTCATGATCTTTTATTTAACACCCCCTTCTAAGCAGATTTTGTGCTTTGTACAGAAGGAATAAAAGACACTGGGTTTTTTTGTTTGTTTGCTTGCTTTTTGTCATGTTAGTCATCTCTTTGCTAGGCTCTTTTTGTCAGTACCTGAAAATGTTTCCTTTCATTCCAACTTGTGCAGATGATATCTTTTAAATTATTATTATTATTATTATTATTATTATTATTATTATTATTATTATTATTATTATTATTATTATTATTATTATTATTATAATTTTCCCCCCTTTGGTAAGAGCAGTTCTGTAATAAGTGCACATAGATTTAAATGCTGGTTTTCAAGTCAAATGTCTTATTTCATTAGGCTTTGTCTGGAATTTTGAGACCCTACTAGTGTTTTTTGTTGGCTAAAGCAGCAGATGCAGAGATGACCATTATCTGGACATATCACTGCAATGCTTTGTGAGCAGTGAGAAAAGTTGTTGAAAGGAGTTTTACAGTTTGGATGAAGTTACCAACATTTTTAGTGATTTCTTAAATATATTTACCCATGTGCTCATCTTCAGTTTTTCTATACTGCTTAGTACAAATTATGACATTATTGGATTTAATAGGAAAAGAAAAAATGCTGTCGAACAGTGTATCTAGTTAACTTATATAGTTTCACATTAAATTTTTTACCTTTTGTTCCCTTAGTCCCTGTGATAAATTCCCTGTATGTAGTTTTATCTAACATTGGTTTTGTTTCCTTTTTCCTTTTTGCTGTTTCTGCTCTGTTGCTATATTTTGTATTTTTCCTAGCACCTTCTGTGTGACTATCTCTGCAAGTTTCCATCTTAGGTAAAGCATCTGTAATTTAATTTTTATTGGGTACAAGGGAACCTAAGATATAAGGTCTCTTCTCTATTAACAGGGAAAGACAGAATCATCTCTAATTCTAACAGACTTTTTAGGTGATCTGTTTAATCACTGAAACAAAAATAAAATATACTTTCATTTAGACTTTCACCTGGAAGTTCCTATTTATGGCTTTCCTTATTTTTCTCTTAGAAGAACCTCAGCTCTTCTTTTTTTTTCCCTTTAATATCTTGAAACTTAGGGCTTACTAGATAGTTGGGATTTTATAATAATAATTATTATTATTATTATTATTTTGGGATTTTTTATCCTGCAGTCAATGTTACATGCATAAAGCAATTTTATTGTGGAAGCAGTTAGGTATGTGTCTAAATCAGTACCCTTGATCCTAGTGGATCTTATGCATTATGCCCACTTTCCTACTGCAGTCTTTCTGCTTCTGTCTTTCTTCAGAATCTGTCTCTGGCTTGGGGACATTGTAACCTGTGGTCTGAATATATCTGTGCTGTTAATGCAACCAGAAGGTCTGACCTGCATGTCAAGTGCTGGATTCTAAATTTCTTCTTTGCTGCATAAGAGTGTTAATAGCATTATGCTTTACCAGCAGTGCTATTTTTTACAAGTAATTTTGGGGTTTAATATCATTGCTTAATTGAATATTTATCAGATGCCCACCAAAACTATTGTGTAGAATTTCTATAACTTAACTGATGAAATCATCTAGTTCAAATAGTGTAAAGGAATTATTTATTTTTCATGACAACATAGTTTTGTTATGAACAGGCCAAGGGGACGGGGAAGATGTAGTTCTGTGGTGAAGTCAGGGTATATTATTGACAAACTGGGTTTTGCTTGAATTCGTGTGGCAGTTTTTTGTTTATTCAGTGTTTTGTTGTTTGTGTTTGTTTTTTTTTTTTAATGTTATTACACAGTCATTGGTACCTGTGAAGATGATATCCTAATTAGGTAACAGAATGCAATTAATGCTGTAACAGCCACAATTTTAAAAGAACAAAAGTGCTTTAGTTGTTATTTGGTTTACATGTTATCAAAAGATAGGAAATCTTGTCTTAAAATGAAAGTTATCTTAATCAATCTGAAATTCAGCACAGCATCTCTGATTAAATAGGGAGAAGAATCATTGGTGAAAGTAGTATATTGCTGATACAATTACACATTTAACACTAATTCTACAGAACATCAGTAGGGACAGTGTAGTAATATAAAAAAACCAAGACATTTTAGAAATATGGACAGAAATAAAAGCTGAATTTGGAAAACTGCTAAGTTACATCCACGCTTGTGAGAATTTTACTTTATGCAGCTTCAGAAAGAGATTTTTCTACACGAGTACTTGTTAGAATGAGAAAATGCCTGAGACACAGCAGTACTAATGGTCATCTGAGAGTAACAAAAATACTGTAGACATGAATTTATAATGGTATATACCACTGGAGGAAAATATGAGCTTTCATGCATCCTCAGCCCATCCTGACCAAAAGGCATTTTGAGACAATGATAGAATTAAACTGCATATATACTTAGTTTGGTTCTGGACACCATCTTTTTGGTATATTGTCAAACTTGAGCGAGCCCAAAGGAAAATACATAATTTGTATTAGGTGACTGGAGGGGGTCATGTTCTAAGAAGAGCAGAAATTGATACAGTATTTAGCTTGCTTAAGAAATAAAAAAGGGACAGAAACACAACATTCATGCTTAATTTAGCATTCATGTATCTGGAAATAGTAAAGGGACCATGATCCTGCTGTTTCCTACATAGATTATCAGAATCAGTGTTGCCTGAGAGAAACAAATTCAGGAGATTATGTGATATGCTTTTCTGCCTGTGAAGGATTGGACCCTTTGGAAGAAAATGCTTGAGGAGGTCTTGTTGAAATTGTATATCTTTGGTTTGCTAGCAGTCACCACATCATTTGTAATGCAACTACTGAACCTTCATTGTGTAGGAAACTACCTTGAGGAGGAGTTGATGTGTACTACCAGTGGCATGGTAAAAGATAGGATCTAAAAAATAAATCCTGCACTGTTTGCAGGCATATAAGTAAGCTGTGTCTTCCCACAGGATCTTGTAAGTTATTAAAAGGCAGTTTAACTTACAGGAGCAAGAAGAGATTTATATCCAGGTGGCAGGGGCTGAGACAAAGCAAAAGGATCAAGGACATTGAAAGCCTGAGCAACTCGAGGCAGGAGTGAGCCTCCCTACACGTTTGCTGCAAATAGCCAAGCTTGCTTTGTTTTCCAGGCCGTTTAAGTTAATGAATACTTTTTGCTCGTAATCATGACTGATGGCATACCTCTTTGTCCTGAGGTTGAGACCAGATATTATTCTTAACTTCATCCTTGCAGTGGTGCCCTATCACTTTAGCTCTCTTCCTAATAGGATATTAGTGTATTTACTAGGCAGTCTGATTACTCTTAAGATACTCAAGTTTTCTGTGGAAGATGTCATAACGTCTGAGCTTGTGAGTTTTGTCAGAAATAATTGCTTATAAAAATTAAGGATGTGATAAAAAATATTCATGTTTGGTTTTTTGGGGCAATTTCCGTGGCTAGTAGACTTTCTCCTTTCTGAAGAAGAATATTTAAAATAAAATGCTTAGTTTTTAGCTAAAATATATTCCTAATCAGTGGCTTTAGTTTTTAATGCAATGTCAAAGCTGAACTTGTAGTTATGTTTTAAAATGTCGACTTTGCTTTAGAGGAGAATCTGTTTTGCTTGGTTGTCACTAAAATGAAATACAAGAGTGGAGAGTTCTAAGATCAATCAACTGAGATCACATATAAAACTCCCACTTTTTTGTACAATTATTACATGTGCCTATTTTTTATCTTGCTATTTGATGGGGAAATTAGGTTTTCCTTTTTAAAAATTATTTGGAAATAATTTCAAGGAGTATTTTGCTTGAATCTTACTCCATTTGTTGCTCCTAAAGTCAGTAGCAAAATCTTGCTCTGGTAAGGTTTTGGTGGACTGTTTCATGTAGATCAGTGAGGTCACAGCCTGGAATATTAAATGAATAGCTTTTTTCACTTATCCCTTATATTTGCATTTTCATTATATTTTGTGGATTGTCTGAATCTGACTTATTGCACACTAAAGTGGGCTTATATGAGAAAGACCTGACACATATGAAAAAACATTGCAGGAAAAATGTAAAGAAGCTTTGGCATCCTGCATCATCTTGGAAGACTTGAAAGGGAAGATAAGGGTTCTTACAGTTACTTGCCTTGATGTAGTTTTGTTCCCCTTAAGCATCAGTAGTAGAGTCCTCCTGATCTGCAGAGCAGCCAACACCAAGAACTATGAGCATGCAGAAAGGGGTTTTCAAAAGCACTAAATAAACACAGATTGATCAGTTAAGTGCCCAGCACCCCTGAGGGAAGTGGTGATGGCTTAAAGGTTTTTTTAAGCAAACAAACAAAACGGGTACTTTCCTATCTTCCATTCACTTCCTCAAACCAGTGACTACTGTAACTTTGCTGAGCAATTGTGAGAGGTTTAGGGCATAGCTTAGGCGCACTGTGTGCAGAAGTTTTAGGTGCTGTTACCCATAGCCTCCTACCCTATGGCAGACTTGGCAAGAGTTGTTAGTATGTAAGCCCCCTCAGCACAGTCCCATTTGCAATGCACTTTCTTTGCTCAAACTTGGTGTCACTGGCAGTTTCAGCTCAGATGCTTAAAACCAAAGTTTGTGTGGGAAGGAGTGAGCCATAAGTGTGTATTCGCTTCAGCTGCTGTGTGGTAGGGCAGGCAGCACAGCAGAAAGAAGAACTGGATATAGTGAAAATCTTACACCCCCACAGCAAGATTGCCACAAAACATCTGCTAGTAGTTTGACAAGCTGTGGAGGAGCTAGATTATTTACTGTATTATAGGTGAGGTTATTGGTAGTGTGGAGCACTGCAATTGATAATTGGTGCCATGTAGTGGTAGTGGTAGAAGTATACATCCACATGGTTATTAACTGGGCTTGTCTGTTGTTTGTTTTTTTTTTCAAGAGATGTTGAGAGATACTGACTAGGATTGAAATTATGCGTGCCCTACTCTGCCAATAATTGTAGTCATTACTTATATCAGTCATGTACCTTTTATGTTTATTAGTCTCTCATACATGTCATCCAGATAGAAACAGAATAATAAGCATGCAAAAAATTTCCATATATATATCTAAGGATTCCCATTCTGTTAAGTGCCATTGTGATACACACTTGGTCCACGTGAGGATGAAGAATGAGCAGTGTGTCAGTCCCCTTTCCAGTGATGCTCAACCTGTGTTTTTCCTACTGTTGTTTCATCTACCGTAATTTCAACCTATTACTAACTGCAGAGGCATGCACTACAGTGCGAAGCTTAATTATATCCATCTGAAGAAGAGTGCTGATGAATCAGCCCTTCACCAGGCTGAATATTAAAATGGCTCAAAATAAGGTATTTGTGACATTTACAGATGTAAAAGATTCTGTGGTTGCCCAGCAACCAGGGGAGAAAAAGCAAACAGAGAACACTGTTCTTCACTAGTGATTGGGAGCACTGATGCTTCTTTGTCACTGGCAGTAGTCGAAAATGGAAGACCACCTCTACTTATGTAAGTTTCTGCTCAGATGAACACATCTGCCTCCTTCTGGACTTGCTGACCTTTGCAGAAGGCAGGCATCCTTAGCTAATAGATCAGTTGGTCACAGAAGCACTCACACAAATTGCTAGTTGTGTAGCCAGCCTTGCTAAGGAGAATGTGTGGAAGGGGAGTCATCTCTGTAGCAACTTCATTGAACTTTGAGTCAGTGCCTCTTAGCGTTTAGTACCTGGGCTATGCCTGTGCTTGCTATTGTCTCATTAGACACCTGTCAAGGTGATGAATAGTTCATCACAGACATCAAGCCTGGGTCTATCTGGCTGTGACTGAAGCTCACTTCTTTTTATTCTTCCCCCTATGACTGCAGACCATTATTCCCTTCCCACTTGCAGCAGCTTTTCTTGTTTTGTGTTTGGGGTTTTTTGTTTGTTTGTTTGTTTTTTGTGGTTTTTTTTCATATTTTCATGTTTTCTTTTTCATATTTTTGTTAATATCTTTACCTCTGCCTCCTCTCCATGTATTTTGCATCCCTTTGACATCTATTTGTAGGTCACTGCTGCCCGACTTCTGATCATCTGGATTCTGTCCAGGTGGTCTGCATTGGGGTTGACAGCTACTCCAGCTGTGACTTTACTTGTGCTGAATGTGTGCAGCTCCTTTCCCAAGGAGCTGCTCAGGCTGCAGGACTGCATGCCCACATGGCATTTAACCCTGCAGTGAGATGCGTGCTGGTTGCTGTTCTTAGGCTCACATTGCATGTGTGGAGCTGTGGTTGCTGGAGGGTGCTGGAGATGGGTCACTGTGTGTCTGGGGACACCCTCCCAGCCACAGCCTCACTCATTGTGTCTCCAGATCTCTCTCTTTACACATCCCAGACAACAGTATGGTCTTGGTGACTTCTGTTCACCTCATCATCCACAGCTTACTCCATATTAGCGTTACTGGATTTTCACTCAGGACCTTGCAGTTAAGCTTGTTGAACAGCATCCAGCCTTCCCGTCAAGGGATTGGTGAGACAGCACAAACTCAGGTGGTGTTTGGACAGCTGTTTCTGCTTTCCCTAGTGTAGCAATTTGTATACTGAGTGCCAAGTGAACCAGGAAAGAGAAGTACATAATCACACAGGGAAATTATGGCATTGCCTAGGGATGGGGAGAGAGTGAACTGTGACAGGTGCCTACTGATTCACATGAGTAATGCAAGATTCCTCTGCTCTGGCTTTAATCCCAAGGAGAGTTTGAGTGATGAAATGGTAAAAAAATAATGGAAATTAAAAAAATTAGTCTCATGTTAAAGAAATTAAAATGAAATTTTCAATATGTATGAAAATTCAATATTGAAAATTCATCTTGCTGTAGTTGTATCAAGGTGGTCTGTGGGTCTGTAATGTGTGCAGAAAGGTTTGGTTTATTTACTAATGTACTTGCTATTTGATGCTGCCATCAACCCTTCCTTCTTTGCTTAAGTTTGGTTTTACTTTTTTTCAGTGTAGAGTAAGACAAAAACCATCAAAAAACATAGCTTTTTTTTTTTTTTTTTCCTTTGGTGAGTTCTTCTGCTTGTAAGGAGAAGAATAATAGAGGGCAGTATAACTTTCCTAATATTCTGGCTGGTACTTAACAACCAGCTTGTCAAGTGAGTATTCATCCCTGGCCCCACAATGCAGTCATTCTTATAAGTCTGTGCTTTTTAACTGGCCTTTGTATTTTCCAAGTGCATTCCTTCCACACACTTTTACAACCAGGATAAAACTGTGATTTAAAAAAGAGAATCTTGCAGACTCATTATTTTCTTTGCTTTGTGGACTGAAATGTATAATGTCTATATATTAACTTTTGTAATTGTGAAAGCCTCAGACTGTATAGATCTTTCTAAAGCTTCAAATTGACAGAGTGTTTTTTCATACTAACTTGTGGTTTAAAATGCTTGTCCAAGCTTCAAAATACAGTTCCAGGGCTTCATTAGTGTTGGTATCCCAGAAACACTATAGAAAAAGCTGAAAGTAAATGCTGTGAGGGGTATTTGTAGCCACTATTGCTATGCAGTATTCTGCATTTCTGCACATCAGGGAAGAAGGTGAGAGTCCTGGGGCTTGTGCCTCCATTCACTTAAGTGCTTTTGGAAATTTTCCTCAAAGTGTTTGAGTATGAATTCAGAAGTCATTCGAAGGTTCTTAAACAAATCTCTCTGTATTTCAGAAGTTCACCATAACTATGCTAAAAGTCTGAAAATCAAGACTTTAGGAATAATAATGCGAGTAACATTTCGGTAGTGTCTCTTTGGCCCACTGGGATTGGGGGATTTTTTTGTAAATGGGGTAACGTTATTGAGCAATAACAACACTTAGGCAACACAGCTTTTTCAGTTTCCTTCATTATAGGTGTTTATCTAGAATTGGAGCAGTACAATTGTTCCTGTAATTTAAGGCTTTGAAAAGAGATTCAATAAATAATTTTTTTTAAACAGAAGTAATTTCAAAAGATTGGAGCAGATTAGGTGCAATCACTTCTCTTTGTTTTTTTTCAGTCATTTCCCTCCTCTGCTGCCTTTGTTTTCTTTGCTGTTCAGCTACCTCCTGGCCACCTTTTTCCTACGCATTCCCCACTTGCTGTATTCTTTCTTGTCTTCATTTTACTGTTACTCTATTACTCTTAGATGCAGCATTGCCAGCTCCTTTGATTTGCTCAAACAAACTGCACTGTAAAAGTGTTACCTCTGTGCTGCAGGTTTGATTGGAAAGTCTGGGACCTGTCTGAGACACTGTTGTCCTTCAGCATCAAGAACAGCAAATATTTTAAGGACATGCTGCTCAGCAGCTGTGGGGTTTTATCTCATATGACTGGTCAGCAGGATTTTCCCTCTAGACTTCAATCTGTAGGCTCATAAACTTTTATAAAGTGTCTGGCATCTGCTCACAGGAAGGTGATTCAGGGAAAAGCAAAACTTATGTTGGCAAATGAGATTATTCATAGGTGGTTTTTAATAGATGATCTTGCATGTTGAATAACAGTTGTAATTAATTGTGCTTTTCCCTACAGTGTAAGTATTCCAGCACACATCCGTTCACATCCACACGAGTGCAGACATACCTGGGGTGCTGCTGCTAATTTTCAGTCAGAGCAGTTTCCCTGGTAATTTTAATAACATTGCCGGAAAGCTCCTGGGGAATTCAAGGTGAACAAACAGATCTGCACACAGCAGAAGCTGCACCATCTCCCAGCACAGCTCCTTTGCTTTGGCTCTGAAAGAAAGCAGGTGACATAGGTCAGAGTAATCCATTACCTGTCAGAGACCAGATGTTGCCCAGGGCCTGTTGCTGGCAGCCAGGCCAGAGTGATTTTGTGGATGTGTGAGGAAGAGGAAGGCCAAGCAAAACAATGGAGATGGAGACCACAGGTACCATCCAGGAGATGAGCCATCAGGAGGGACTGTAAGGGGAAGTGAAAAGACTGGATGTGGCACTTAGTGCCATGGTCTAGTAACTATGGAGGTGTTGGATCAAGGGTTGGACTTGATGATCTTGGAGGTCTTTTCCAACCTGGGTGATTCTATGATTCTATTCTATGGTCCCCTAGGTACTTATTCAGGTGAGCACCATCTTGCTGTGCCTTTGCTTTCGGATTTAGTTATAATAATGGCAGTAATACTGAAGCTGTCTGTAAGGGAAAATGCACACAGTCTCAGTGTCTTACAACATTTTGATTCAACGAAATTGGTCAGGCAGTGCTATTTGCAGGCTAATTCAAGTGGGATTGACATCCAGTTTGTCTGCATCTGCTGTGGCTTGATGGTTCCTGCAGACCTGATCTTTGCTGCAGGAAATACTGAGCAATGGCCATTTGTCCAGAGGGGATCAGGGTGCTTTGCAGAGCACCCACCACCTTGCAAAACCTGATACAAGGAAGTTTTAGCAATTCTTTGGGTGGTACAGAAAAACAGTACTGATTTATGTGTTTGCATATGAAGATAATTTTGGACTAGTCTGTTTATAAAAGAAGCAATGATACAAAATGCAGAATGCAGCTTGAATTAGACTTAAAGCCAGCAAATCCATCAAGCCAGAAGGAAAAAAAATAGTGGGGATTTTATGGTTAAAAAGCCAATTAAAGCTTTACAGAGCTTATAGGAGAGATTTAAGCTTAAAGCCTCCATGCAAGCTTGCGGAGCATATGCCAAAGCAGAAAATTAGCAACTGCTTGCAATAGCTAATTCTTTTATCCACAGTGAACTCTGTCATCTTAAATTGTTACTGTTTATAATGTGAATTGACTATACTTGTTTGAAAGGAAAAGGTCGGGTGGGATAGATATTGGGGAAACACATAGGTAACTGCATGTGACCAAACAACAAAAATAAGTAATCCTGATCCACCAGGTGGTGGTGTAATGCCTGGTTCAAGGATGATAGTGAATAATTTTGCTTAAAAACAAATTCTTGTATTATAATTTGCCTGCTGGGCTTACAAAGGGCTATAAATCTTGTCTTGTTAAAGACTTTGTTTAGAAACTGTTTCCGATACCATTGGTGGGGAGGGGGAAGTGGATTTGTGGGCTGAGGATTCATAATCCCAACACTTTGAAGGATCCTTCTTTTTTTTTTTTTTTTTTTTTTTTTTTTTTTTTTTTTTTTTTTTTTTTTTCTTCTATTCTTCAAGGAGAAAATATTGGGAGCCACAAAATATTTTATAGCTTTTAAAAAAGCAAGTTTTTGGTACATAAGCTGTACCTCTGGAGGATGCATTGTTGTGCTGCTCCTGAATATGCAGAACTGGAAAAGGGATGCAACCAAATGTTTCAGTAGGATTAGCTTCTAAGTAGATGATACTAATAATTTTCAGTAGGTGATGGGACCAGTTCCTAATGCAAACAACCAAAGGTGTATCCTTCAGTAAGAGGTATTGGAAGCATCAGCTATGGGCAAAGACACTACTTCTATTCACTGTGTTCAAAGTGATTAGTAAAATGCCTTATTCCTCTTTAGACGCAGCAAAAGTATGTTTAATATTAATAGCAATAACAATATCTGGCAAATAGCATTTATTAACCAAGTGTACTGGAAAAAAAGTGTGTCTCAGGAATAGTGCAATAGTGCATGTCTGTGATGCACTGTAAACTTTTATGAGCTTAAGAATCTAAACATTCTTAGGTGTGCAGTTGGAACAACACAAGCACTACTGTCCATGTGGATTCTGACAAACAACAGGTTTGGATGTATCTGGCTCAAATGGATCTCCTGGTCTTTCTTGTGATTGCTGCTGGATTTGTTAGGACGGATCAGTGATAATAAATAATAACAATAATATAATGGCCAGTCTTCGTGAACAAAGATCCGGGGAAGGTCTTTACACCTTCCAGCCTGCGCATTGGATTTTTTTAGGTGAGACACAGTGTGCGCGGAACTGAGCCCACCCTTCAATCCTAAGGTTCATCTGCCGGGGCCAAGCGAGCTTAGACGGTGGCAGCGAGGTCCTCAGGACGTAGATGGATTGCCTTACAGGGCTAACGAGCTCCATCTGCCCGGGGAGTGGCCCTGACCAGGAATTGAACCCGGGCCTTGGCAGGGATCAGTGATACAGACTCTGTGTTTACCCTCTGAGTAACTAACATTGATCTGTATCAGTTTTGGGAAAGGTTGTCTGAAATGTTTTGCATTTGCTCTGAATACTCTTTTTTATCAACAGTTATTACAGAAACTCAGATGATAATGCCAGAATTTTTATCTCAGTACTGTGTTACTCCATTTCATCTGATTCTTCCATTCACCTTTATCTTTTAATTGTTACGAATTCTTGGCTATTCTTAGGACCTAAATGTTTAAAATTGGATGTGCTGTTAAATGTTTGCTTCTATTTGCCAGCTGAATTTATCTGTTAAATAATCTGTCAGGAAAAAAGAAATCCCTTGATTCATTCTGTTGATTTTAATGGAAGATAGACTTACAAACTTACTTTCTCATTACTTCACTTACTGCTTTTAGAAGGAAAAGAAAGGACTGGGATTCAGAAAATGAGTTAGCAGAACTGTGACTGAGGTAGCACAGTCAAGACAGAGTCTGAAATGTAGCGACAGTTATGAATGGCTCAGACTGTGGAAGGTCAGTCATCAAGGCTGTCCTTGAAAAAAAACCCAGCAGAAAAGTCTGGTTCTGGTAAAAAATTCTCCCTTTTAGAGCTGGAAATGTGGTCCAAGATTTATGAATTGCAGCATTCTTCAAAGTTAACAAATAACTGTGAAAACCTGTGTGTGCTTCATGCTAATTAGCCTATGCTAATCATGTGTCCGGTGTCAATTCTTCCATTGGTTTAAGTAACAGAAAGATAGCGCATCCAGAATTATTTTACCTGACTTGATTAGTAAAGTTTCAGTATGATGCTTTGAGATCAGTTTTTTTCTGTCTTTGCTTTCACTTTAGAAGTAGCAAAATGCAAAGAAATGCTCACTCAAATTAAAATTACTATGATAGAAAAGTGGAGGAATTTGCAAATCCTGGAATTCAAGTTGCATGTAGAACCTGGATGCGACCCAGTTTGTGTAGGTGGAGTCATAAGAGTTTCTGAATCCAGGCCACTGCAGCCTCTGAAGCCAGTCAGTAGCTGGTTAGGTCAAAGCAGTGTACCTTACTTCTTCTCCATGTGCTTTTACTCATCACTGGCCATAAAATACTTTTGATCCTGTAGATACCCTGCAATAAACTTTAGACCTATTTAAAAAGACAAAAAATGTACCAGGAGAACACAACGTGAGGTGGAGGATGATGCTCATGTTTTAGTTTCTGCATTTGCTGAAAATTTCTTAGCTATATTTTCCCTAGACCATACCACAAAGGAGGGAGAAAACAGTAGTGTTATTTTGGACAGTGTGTGGCATGTCAGAAGACACATCGCTCAGGCACATGAGAGATTCAAATGTTACTGGGAATGTACACTCAGCTGTATAGATGTTTTTGTCTATAACCGTTCTCAGAGGAAATGGGAGGTAATCATGTTAGACTTGACAAGGGGAAAACTATGAGCTAACTGGGAGAAACTCCAGGCAGGCTCTTTGTTACATCTGTCCACTGTTCCAAGACAGGAATAAATAGCAGCCACCGTTGCAAATGCTCCACTCCAGGAAGGAATTGCAACAGTGTTATTGTAACTGTTGAAGAGGTGTCTGATTTTCTCACCACCCACTCAGCTGTAGAAAGCTGAGCAGCTCTGTAGGCCTAGCCTACAGCCTGTATTCATAAGCAGGTGACTCAGGGCATTTATAAAGCAATGGATGTAGATTCATACCTCTATCCCAAGGTGCTGCTACAGCTGTGAGCTCTGGGAGGAGCTGATACTGCAGCAGGCTTCCAGCAGCATCCTTGTACCTTCTGCTTTATATGCCTCTGTTGTTTATGTGGTACAGATGGAGCTGTTGCTGCGGAGTCATTGCAAGAAAACAGAGTTTTTCTTATGTGGCATGACTTTAAGCTTGCTTACATCTGAGTGCTTACTGAATGCTGTGTTGTTTTTGTTCTTTTTATCCATGATTACATGCTTTCTTTATAAATAGACTAAAGAACATGTTATCTTATTTACATAGCTTTGTGTGTAAAGCCAGTTTGCGGTGCTACAATTATCTTTTAGTCTAATATGTTCACAGTTATAATGTTATCTTGCATGTGAACCAAATGTTGGTCATTCAGATTTATAATCCTCCTTAGACAGGCAATTTTAGAACTTTGTGTTGCTTTGTTGTCTTTTGCAAAGTCAGACTAGAGGTTTCCTAAGTCTAAGTAGGTTTGATACAAGTCATAGGAAGTGATGTTCTAGTTAGAGATGATTTTAAATGCAACTTGTTTGTTTAACACCACAGTTAGAATTCAAAAATCCTCCTCATACTCCATATGACCCTGCATAAATGCAGTTCTTCAGAAGACTTTTTAAACTGAGATTTCTTCCTGCCTTATGGTTGTCAAAGTAGTAATTATTCTTGAAGTGTAAAAGTTGAATAATATTTGGAAAAATTTTCCATTTCTGAAGTAACTGAATTCACAGCGAAATGTTTTTGTATTTAAAGAAAAAAAGAAATTGATGCACTTCTTACCGTATGCTGAATAATTGCTTTTTCATAGATATAAAGGAGAACAAAAAAAATCCAAAAAACATATACCTTTTCTGCAACTTATTAATTTCACTTTGCAGACAAATTTCTTAGGTTTTCTTATCACAGAAGAAATGTTAAACAAAGATAATGTAGAAATTGAGGACTTTTAAGAGAGGTAAAACCTCAGTATCTTGCTAAACTAGAAGAAAGTACTCTGAGTGTGGACCTTATAGGTGATGTAGTTGTGAGTTACTGCCAGGAGAGACAAGTGGATAGGAGTGAAGATACAAAATCCTTTTTGAAAAGTGCAGGATAATACAATGAGGAATTTCAAGATGAATGAGGTGAAAGCTCTAATTTATCTGATGAGATTAAGGCATTTTCTCATGAGCTCAGCTGCAAATATGTTGCATTAGTCAGAACACCCTAAAGCTTTTATGACCCCTTAAGACAAGGAAAGTATTAAGAATATATTTCTAGATTACAGGTATTTTGATGTTTTGTGAGGAAATTATTACCACCATGTTTTCTTAAATATGTGTGAGTGATAATATGAGTGCAGACACATTGGTAAATTGCAGAGTTTATGCGCCATTTATCACGGGTCGGCTTGGGACCTGTGACAGACCCAGTGGCACATTTTATATGGGAGATTAGGCACACAAGTGTGACCCAAAAATGGCGTTTATTAAAACAAGATGACAGTTTATATACAGGGGAATACAGAAGGTTCGGGAATAAGGTGGGTTTCTTGCTAGGAAACATCAAATCCTGAGAGTCAGTGATAAGGGAACTTAGAGGGATAGGCTGCAGGGAATATGTCTGGTCATCCAGGGGGAAGGGAGAGCTAGGGAAGAATGGAAGGAGTGGCCTGGAGGCACAGACAGGGGAATCTGCAGAGGCTGCAAGGCTGCGGCCCTGTAGCTGGATCCTAAGCAGTTCTGCGCAGCTGCAGTTGCTAGAAGACTTCTAGATAGATCTTTTCTTCTGAGCCTTCCTTGCAGCTCTTTTATATCTCTCTCCACTCTCTGTAGGCCTCTTCTGGTCCACCCCCAAGATTTTGCTTGCCTAGGATTCAGTCTGGAGTAAGTCAGAACTGAAGAGGGTTTGATGCTCTCATATTAGCATTTCCTAAACCACCGCATGTGTTGCAAAGGCAGTACAGACTGCCATATATTTATGCTGTGTTTGCAGCCATCATCTGGAAAGCTCCAAGAACAAAGCCAGACTTTAAGTCAACTGTTTGACCATTCCAGACAGTGCTGTGAAGAAACTGAGGGTTATGGTTGCTGTATGAAACCTCTGTTTACGCAGCACCCCACCCACACAGTGTCTAACTCTTCTCTTGTACTTGTGTTCATAAATATCCCTGCTTACAAGATTCTCCAGCAAAATATTTT
Source organism: Empidonax traillii (assembly GCF_003031625.1). Lineage (NCBI taxonomy): Eukaryota > Metazoa > Chordata > Aves > Passeriformes > Tyrannidae > Empidonax > Empidonax traillii. Next base: position 66,985 of record NW_020955783.1, read on the forward strand.
TAAAAGAGTAGCAGACATATATTGGGCATATCATCTCAACCTCCAGTGAAACTTCCATTTAGTGTAAACATCAGGCAAGTATTACAGCCTTCTTCCTGTGAAAAGAATGATGAATTCTGACTTAAGGGGCAAATACAGCTCAGTTACAGTCAATGGCAAAACTCCAACTGACTTGAGCGGAACTAGGATTTGGCCCTTGGTGTTCATTGCATGTCTAGTTAGCTAAGGACGGAATAAAGCCTGGAAATCCATGTGTTTATACTTTGCATTTGTTCCTCAGATAACTTTCTGTCAGCTCCTTAAAGCTGTCTGTGGGGTTTTTTTCAGCTCAGGAACTTGAATTGCTGCCACATTCATGCTTGGAAAAACCCAAGGCTTTCACTGTAGTCCTACACTGAAAAATGAATATGTGACTCAGATTGGTACAGCCATGGGTGTTTGTTTTAGAAGTTAAAACAAGTCCTTATTTTTTCTTACTCTTGCTTTCCTTGTAGAGTATACCCACAATAGAGCAGTTGTGCATTCTGTCCGTTGTTGCCACTGATGTATCTTTCCTTCTCCTTATCTTCCATAAAACCTCCCCAGAACTCCACTTGATGGATCGCTAACACCTTTAAACTGCATGAGGTAATGACAAGGAGATTCTATTGTTTCAGTGTAGCTCAGACTTTGCCAGCAGAACCTTATAAGGGGAAGAGAGAGACGTGGAATGCTCCCTGCCACCACTCTCTTGAGACTTTCTCTTCAGACTGCAAAAGTAAGTCTGTCTGAGCCAGGAGGAGCAGAGGTCACATATGTCACGTGTGGGAGTGGAAGGCTTAGAAAAACTTATAAAACAAACCCTGCCATTGAGTCACAAGGAGCAGAAAGGACTCCCTTGCTTTATAAACTCCTTCTCAGAGAGGAGTCTAGATGCAGCTGAATCCAATCTTAACCTTGGATTATGTCAATGATTTAAATTTAAGGAATTACAGAGGTGTGATTGAACCACTTTTGTCCTGCAGGTTTTAATGATTGGCAATATAAGAATATTTACATAAAATGAATCATTTATTATTAAAAGTGATCAGAGAAAATATCTTAATTAGAATTATTTACTACACAATATAAATGCTAAAACTACTATTAATATAGTATAAGATAGGACAGGGCACTATAGTGGAGCAATTATTGAAACAATTATATTAAAGCTAGCAAAAAGAAAATAATTATTAAGTAGAGAGTTGATGTAACTCACCCATACCAACACTTGTGGGGAAATATCTTTCTCTCAGCCTTGAGAAGTGTCTTTAGAGGATGTCCTCACCCAAGGAAGCAATCTCCACACGCATCCCAAGAAGGGTTGTGTTAGAAGAACCTGACTGTATGAAAGGGGACTGGACTTTTAGTATAAAGTGATTGACTGCTAGTCACAAATTTACGGGCCAGCTACCAGCTTATCTGTCAAATCCTGCTTCAAAAAGCAGAGTATGTATTTGAAGTCTGGTGACCTGGGCTAGTTTTAGCATAATTCAACACTAAGACAGCACCCTGGCGCCAGCAATCTTGTATTATTGCTTTATATTTTAATCACCCTTTATCACTTGGATGATGGCTTGCGTTGTATGCATTCTCTGATTGGATTCGAGGTCTTATCAGGGCAGGCCCTCCTGCCACAACGTACATGTCTCGGAACTCATTTCTCGCACTGCACATCTTCATGTGCCTCAGAGCAAACCAGGCCACACATCTACTCAGGTGACTGGAAACAGAATTTCAAAGGAGCATTGGAGATTGCAGTTTTATCCCAGGAACTCAGAACTAGAGTACTAAGCATGCCTTATGGAATTAGAGATGCAGTTCTTTTGGTCCAGGTTGAGCTTTGGATGCTCTCAGCTGGAATTTGTTTTTCATTAGTAAACCAAGTAGCCTTCATTCTGTCTGTACAGGAAAGCAACTTGTTATCTTTAACTTCTAAAAAATACTTTAAACATTTTTGCTAAATGATTATCATAAAAAGCTTTGAATAGGAACCTGTAGAGGAATGTGTTATCTGACTGACCAGCCTGTCATCTTTAGATGCCATTAGAGATGCTTGCAAAGAACCCATTTTATTCTGACTACTTGGATATATGTAGGAAGAAATTAAGACCTTTTCTTCTTTCCTTCAGAGAGTGAATTTGGTTGGAAGATCATCAAGACAAATACTTTATCTAATCCAGTTTAAAAATAAATTAAGGACTTCCCATTTAATCCTGTTTGGCTTCAGTGATGTGGTCTGTTTACCTCTGACTTATATCAAGTTTTTATAATCTGTTTTTTCCAACAATTGGAGCACGTAAGGAAGCGCTATTTAAATAGTGGACATCATTGTGACCTCTGCTAGAAATACTGAAGAGAGCAAACATCAACTAAGGGAGGAAGAATGTGGCAGCAATTGATTTTTTAGGATGTTGAAATATTGCAAATAAAGAATCCTGATTTTTTGAACTAACTCTGGGGATAGGAGGTGTTTTAGAGGAGCTTGAGAGGAAGTGACCTTAAAGAGACCTTGACAGTATTTGCTATAACATTGCCCTTACATGAAATACTTTCTTCCTTTGGTACATTGTTTCCAAATCTTCCCATCTCCTCCTCTTTTAAATCAGTGCTAAACCACCAGCCGTGCTAAATCTTACTGTCAAACTACCAAGTAGTATATGAGGTAGATTTCCACGTATGTTACTGTGCTTGTTACAGGATCAGCTTGTGGGATAGTAAGAGGAATTGAATGAAAGCGTAAGCAGGGCATTTTACCCAGAGGTACAATAGGTGAAAGTATGTATGAATGGAAATTTGTGGTTAGAAGTGAACACCAAGGGGAAATGAGAGGATGAAAACTAGATAAATGCATGGCAGTGTGACAGAAAAGCTGTTGAATTGAAAATGCAGTAAAGGGGTCTTGTTTACTTAAATTATTGTTGGATAGCAGTGAGGCTGAGAATGGATAAATTTTCTTCCAACTATTCTGCTTTCTAACCCCATACTATCTCTTCTTGCTCTCAGTCTCTGTGATACCATCAGAGCCTGTATCTTTGTGAAAATGTGGCAGGAGCTGAGCCCAGAAAATATATTGGAAATGCAGCTCCCACTCTGACCATCTTGGTTTAATTTCTAGAGAGCTTTGAGGTTAAGAAAGATAAAATTGTTCAGTTCAGTGGAACCTGTAGAATCAGTGGAGGAATTAATTGGAAATTAAGAGAGAAGTATAAGGGGAAAGTTATTTGAATGCAGGCCATGCATTAATCTAGCCATATTTCAGCATTGGATGATAGTTTGAAATACATGAGGAAGGAGCAGGATGATGGTCTTCACAGTAAGAGTTTGACTTATGCAGCACCAGAAATGTAGAAGCTTTGTAAATGGTTAACCTGAAGATTTACAGATTAAGGGCTGAATCACAGGTCCTGGGGAAATTCAGAGGTGAAATACACACATCAAAGTTTATTCATGGTTAGATCAGTGATTTTAAGCATTATAGTTCAGTCAGTTGTCATTGGCAGACATCAAGTTGTGTTAGTATCCTTACTTTTCATAGGCACTCCAGAGATGAATACCATTAGGACAGGTTTACTGTCTCTCTTTATCCATGTGTTCCCATACAGAGAAGCTATTCAGACTGCATAAGCAAGCAGTACAGACTTGTTAGCAGTGGGAGGTGCACAAGTTGGGGTGGAGGAGGTGTTACATTCCAGGCTAACTTGGGTGCAGGATAGACATACCTGAGAGTCTCTTGCGCCCCTAAAACCCTATTAGTAGCACAGGCCTGGATGTCTTGGCTTCAATGAAGAGCTGTAGTGTTTGAGAAAACACAATCACTTAGTGATTTAGGACAGCAACAGAAAGTGACTGGGAGGCAAAGTCTGAATCCTGCATGAATGACCCCAACGGTCTTAAGGAGCTCTGTATTCTCTGATAAATGGGGTAAAATGTCTCAAAGGTCAATTCAGAAGAGACCATTTCAATGGGATTCCTTTGAATGTGATTTATTAATTAGGACAAACAATATTTTGTCTCTTAGACTGATGTTCGATAACTATCTAAATGTTTGTTTCTCCTCCATCTCCATGAAGTGTCATAGGCATTTCTCAGTTAGTAATGTGTCTGTAAAGGTCTAAGTAACATGTCAAGAACAATATGTTACCGGTAGTTGGAACTGAGCTTAATGAGATGTCTTTCTTGTTTTAGAAGTCTTAGGTGTCTTTCATGTTTTAGAAGTAAATTCTCTATGCAAAGGTTAGAAATTATATACAAACTGTGTTAAAATCAAACGAAAGAAGACATCCCTCACTTCAGGCAAATGTCTGTGTTTATGATTGGTGGCTGAATACATTCTAAAAAATGATTTTGTGATACTCTACCTAAATTCTGTGGAAAATAAGTTTTTATATTATATTTGTGATTACAATTAGACTGACTTGTGTTAGCTGCTATAATACAATGGCCAGTAATGGAATGATGTTTCAGAGAGGTCTCCTAATGTACTCTAGGATGACTTAAAGGGCCAGAAATCTCTGGATTTGTTTTAGTGTGTTTTTAGTGAATTCTTCTGCAGGGGAAACCAGCCTTCTCTGTTCAGTTTCATTTTTAGTATGATAGTTGATATTAAAATTTTGCTGAAATATTAAGATGTTGGAAGGAAAAATACTATTTGTTTGAATAACTGAAGGTTTCTATCATGGCATTATATATGGCTTCAGTCTTTTTTGCATAATACTGTATATTATTGTGTGGTTTAAGGGCAAGTCTAAGTAAATAAGTTTCTTTCAAGACCTGACAGTGATAGATATGCATAAATATGAGTGTAGACAAATGATAAATTTGTCACGAAAAAACTACTTTTTCAATAGAGGTCTGACTTCTTCCCGAGAACATTTCTCGAGCACCTGTATAAAATTTTCAGTCCTCCTCAGCCTCTGTAATCATCTTGTGAATATGCTGTCCTTTGAGTGCTTTTTTTTTTTTTTGAAAACTGTCCTCTCAGGATGCTTTGGCAATCTTTGTTCATCTGTTAGCCATTATGTCTCTGAAGCAACACGGAGGGGAAGTTTGTGCAGACCTATAAACCTTTTTCTGACCCAGTGTATGAACATTGTAGAAAATCACAGATCACAGATCCATCTAACCTTAAAATGTGTTGTTTCTCAGAGTGGCTATTGCCAGATATTTTGAGAACAATGTAAGAAGAGGACACATATAAAATAGGGGTTTCCTGGTAGGGAATTACTTCCTTGTTCTTGGAATTCATCTGCTTAGGGTCTTGGCATTTTTCAGTGAAGAAGAGTACACCAGCACCTTGTATCACATAAATGGGGGAAGGGGAAGCAGCCTGTGTGAAGAGGGAGAAATGGCTGTGGAAAGCAGCTGCTGGATAAAAAGCAGCTGCCATTGTGATGGCAGGAACCTCTTTGAGTACAAGTCAGCCCCACAGACTGTAGAGTGCTGTGGCTCTTCCTTGCTGGGAGACCTCCTGATGCATTTCACAGATGAGGCTTAGCAGTTGTGCTAGCACAGGTAGGAACAGGGCAAAGTCAGCTTGAGCACAAACTAACGTTGCTGACCTTACAAGATACTGCAAGTGTCCTAATACATTTTAGTCACAGTTTTCATTTTCTTTATGAACCTATCCATACATAAAGGACAATTACTTTTCTGTAACAGTAGGCAGTGCCCCACCTACATGATATAGGCAGTATTTTTTATAACTCTGTGGATTTTTGTTGGATTTGGGTTTTTTTTCCCCCATTACTTGAAATGACTCCTTAGAAACTTCCAAGTGGCATTCTTCACCTTGTTACATTTTTCTTGCCAGTGATTTGTTCCCGTGCTTCCAGTGGAGGCAAAATTTCAGCCAATTTTGTAGTTGTTTCTTTCCTAAAGCCTCCACATAATAATTGATGCTGCAAACAATGTCCACACAGCTCTGAGAGTATGGTTTAACTTACACTTCCTTTCTGACTGCAGAGATTTTCAGAAATTGGAGTTCACTTATTGTAGCTATAACTTAAAGGCTGTTTGTTTCAGATTGTATTTTACTGTTTCCTGGCAACAGAGTGGTCAATGTTTTTTGCCCTCATATCTCTTTAGTAGTCTTAATTTTGGGAATACTTTTCCAATCATTAAATAGATGAAATTTAGCACAAAAAAAGCCTTGGTATTCTTTTTAGAACATTATATTCTTAAATTAACTTCTTCTCTTTCATGTATAACTTCTCATGTTGAATACTTATCATGTGCAGTACCTTCCATATCTTTAGGCAAATGCAAAACCTTAAATGATGTCTTGAAAATAAATAATTGCTGCTCTCTGGATTACGGTTCCCTCTCATCAGGAAGTAGTCTATCAAATACTGGTAGATATTAAATGTAAATGCTGCTGGATAGTAAATGTATATAAAAGGACAAACCAAAGTAACCCAACACTTAGCTTCAGGGAAAAACATAAAAACATACTCTATTTCATTGTATAGGATATGTCTAAATGTACAGTCTTTGATGGCTCACTTCTTTAAATATTGACTTGTACTTTCTTTTTTTTTTATGTTCAGTAGTCCTGCTTCTGCCCAGATCTGAGTGAAAGAATGTGTATGTATAGCATAACCCCTCCTGAGTAAGTGTGTTATGTGCAAGAAGAACTATAATAGGTCATATCAAAGGTCCATGTACTTCAGTTTCTTCACTCCGTCAATGAGTGTAAACTATTTCCTAAGGAGGAGTAAGGTCAGGACAAGCCCAAACTGACAGCTCTTTCTAATACTAGAGCTGCATCCGGTGTCTGCATCTCAGTGACTTCCTGGGCAAGATGTTGTTTATTATACCTAATGACCTTCAGTGGAAGCTTTTCTATGAGCTTGCCCAGTTTCTCCATGAATTCTCATAAGCTTTGCACATTCCACAATATCCTTTGGCAAGGATTTACACAAATATTTTATGCAGTGCGTGACAAACCACTTCTTTTTCTATTTTTGTGAACTTGGTTCCTACTATCTTTGTTTGATTCCTGCTAGTTCTTGCACAGGAAGAGACAGTGGTCACCAATCCCTGTCCAGCCTTTTCATGACATTTATGATTTGAATCATAGAATCATAGAATATCCTGAATTGGATGGGATCCACAAGGATCATCAAAATCCAGCTCCTGGCCCAGCACAAGTCCAAGCCCAAGAAAATGTGCCAGAAAGCATTATCCAAATGCTTGAACTCCAGCAGGCTTGGTGCTGGGACCACTTCCCTGGGGAGCCTGTTCCACTGCTCAGTCACCTCTGAGTAAAGAACCTTTTCCTAATATCCAACCTAAACCTCCCCGACACAACTTTCAGACCAGTCCCTTGGGTTCTGTCACTGGTCACCACAGAGAAGAGATCAGTGCATGTCCCTCTTCTTCTCTTCACAAGGAAACTGTAGACTGTGATGCGGTTTCCCCTCAGTCTCCTCTTCTCCAGGCTGAACAGACCAAGCGACCTCAGCTGCTCCTCATACGGCTTCCCCTCAAGGCCCTGCACCATCTTTGTTGCCCTCCTTTGGACACTCTCTAATGGCTTAATATCTTTCTTATATTGTGGCATCCAAAAAAAACAGTATTCAAGGTGAGGCTGCCCCAGTGCAGAGCAGAGCGGGACAATCCCTTCTCTCGACTGGCTGGTGATGCTTTGCCTGATGCCCTCACACAGTTCACGGTTGGCCCTCCTGGCTGCCAGGGTACTGCTGACTCATATTCAACTTACCATCGACCAGGACCCCCACATCCCTTTCCCAGTGCTGCTCTTCAGCATCTCATTCCCCAATCTGTACGTACATCCAGGGTTGCCCCTTCCCAGGTGCAGAGTCCAGCACTTCTGTTTGTTAAACTTCATATGGTTGGTGATTGCCCAGCCCTTTAAGGCCTCTAGGCCCTTTTCATGTTCCCCAAAGTAATTTGTTCCTGTCTGAAGAGATGTAGTTTAGACATTCATTCCTTCTTTTTATGCCTTCCTATGCCATTTATCCCTTCCTAGAAGCCATTCCATGGTGTCAATGTCCCTTTTGCCCTCCTCTGAACCACTTCCAGCTCTAACATTTCCTTTCTCAGATGAAGGGACAAAAACTGCATACAGTATTCAAGGTGAAGAAACGACAAATTTGCATAGTGGCATAGCAACATGTTCATCTATCCCCTTGCTAAAATTTCCAATATTTGATTGCCTTTTTTTGCCCGTTGCTGAGCACTGAGCTGTTTTCATGATTTATCATTGCCTCAGGATCTCACTTCTGGCTGATAATGATCAGCACGGAGCCTTTCATTTCACGTGGGAAGCTAGGATTGGATTTTGACATATGCAGCACTTATGTACATGGTTATACACGAGTGGTTGAAAGTGGAGTCCTCTGTACACATTCTGTGGAGTTGTCTGGATTACTGAAATAAGCTGAGATGTGTTTGTACTTGGTTGGTGCATTTTATCTTTTTTTACCCATAACCTTAGGATAGTGAAAAATGAATACTTTTGATTAAGCAGTTAGATCCACTGAAGAATTTCCAAAATACAGTGCCTGAAGAAGATCAGGCTCGGGTCATCACTACTGGGGAGAATGAGGCAACTAACACTGACCTGTTGTGAGACACTTGTCTTCTTGACAAATCTAATTTTCTGAGTACCTTTTGGTCAGAGTATCTTTTGTAGCACCCCATTGGTTCCTACAGAGTACCATGGAGTAGGTATTTCTTTGTAATAATTTCAGATTAAGTCAAGAAAAAGAATTACCTCTTGTTTTTTGCTTTCTTCTAAATAGAATTTGACCTTAATTCTCATTTATTCAGAATCCATGTTGTACCACGCAGACAATGTAATGAAGGCCTAAAATAAACACAGATGTAATTTGAGGCCCATTTCCACCATTATTTTTTTAAAATTCTGGTATAAGGGGTAATCAGAGTCCTTATTTTGAACATAAAGAATTTCATTTTGTCCATGGCTGGAAAACAAAAAAGCACAAACTCTCATTCTGTTATTAAACGTAATCTGAGGCCATTTCAAAATGAAGTTTGAGTTACCATAAAAGAAAAGAAGTACTGCTATTCATTTGTCTAGAGTATACTCTTTTGTTCAGTGTCTCATTAGAAATTAGGCAAGCTGAGCATAAAAATCGTCTTCCCCGTAGAATATATTTTAGCACAGACTGTTTCCCAGTCCTGCTCTTTGTCTTGATGTATCTACAGATACAAGTGTCCCATTACTGTTAAGTACCTGAACACATCTGCAAGTAATTTTCAAGCTTTTGAACTCTCCTAGATCTTTTCATTTACTAGTTGCATTCAGATTTGCCATACTGATTTTATTTTTGTTATATTGGTCCATTACATCCCTTCAAACAAACAAGCAAAAAAACCCACGATGGTGTTCTTTGATGAACTGCTGGGTTGTCTTTTATAATGAAGTTTGCCTTGAAAAGAAAGGATGAAAAAAATGTATTAACCCTTCCTGATGAAAAAGAAAAAGAGGTCATAGAGTATTACTCCTCTTACGCCCAAGTGTCTAATAGGCACATAAGTATGCCCTTGAATCCTCCTTGCTTCCTTAGGACTAATCATCAAAATAAGGTCAGTCTCCTCTGCTTCCAGGACTGCTTATATTTGTTAATATTAAACAATACAACTTTGGTTGGATTTTTTTATATATTTGGGAAGAAGGAAAAAAACATGAATCGCAATAGTCTCTGGAATCCATGTGAGTCCTCCTATATGAGTGCACTGGGTTCTCTAGCCATCCCTTTTTCTGTATTTCAAGGATAGATGGCTCTGTTTTCCACAACATATTAACTTTTTACAAGTAGGAGTGGAAAATCCACTCCTTGATTCCAGATCTGTCTTTAAGTCAAGGTCAGAGCACTCCGCTGGGCTGCGCACTGGGAAGTCGTCACACACTGGCAATGCTAAGTAGAGTAATGATGGAGGCACAGGGAGCCAACCCCAGCTCCTAATGCGCCCCTCTACTACCTTTCAGTTGCTTAGCTGCCCAATTTCAGGGCCTGTGGTAACCTGTGTGCCCCATTCTGTCACTCCTCCCTCTCTCAATAGACAGGGGCTGCATTCTACTCTGAAAGCCCAACATCATCATATTTAGCATCCTTTTGTGAAGCAAACCCTACCTTTTAAACTCTAAAAGCAGAGAAATGCAAATTAAAGCCATTTTAAAGCCTCCTTGCAATGACAAGCATGTTACTGTGATTAGGCAAGAGTATTTGTGCCAATTTATGGTATCTCATGAATCTTTCAAATAGCTAATAATGGACAATCTGTATTCTGTAGATTGATCACAGATTCATTTTTTGTAGTTCTTAGGGATGAGACGTGAACTGCCAGTACAGAATGTGTCTTGTCCTTGTAGACAATAAAGTAGCTGAAAAAGCTTCAGACAACTCATTAATTCAAATTTTCAGGAATCAAAAATAAGGTGAAGCCTTTTCATGATGCTTTAAGAAAACTTAGCAAACACACTTTTCTCACCCACTTGACTGTTTTTTTCTGTTGGACTGTTTTTATGGTGGGTTGACCTTGGTTGCACACCAGGAACCCACTCCTCTATTACTACCCCTTCTGAGCTGGACAGGGGAGAGAAAATAGATGGAAAACAACTCGTAGGTTGAGACAAGGCCTAAAGTGAAAGGTTGCACGTGCACAAGCAAAGGGCAAAACCCCCAAAGATTTTATTTGCTGCTTTCCAGCATCAGGCAATGTTTGGCCACTTCTCAGGAAGCGGGGTTTCAGCACATGTAGTTGTTCCTCTGGAAGGCAAATGTGAATAACAAATGCCCCTGCTTCCTCCTCCTTTGCTTACCTTTCATATCTGAGTAGACATCCTATGGTATGGAATATCCCTTTGGTCAGTTTGAGTCAGCTGTCCTAGCCATGTCCCCTCTCAAGATCTTTCCCACATCTAGCCTACTGATGGAGGGGACAAAATGTTGGAGAGACAGTGCTGATGGTTTGCCAGCACTGCTCAGCAATAGCCAAAACACTGGTGTGTTATCAACACTTTTCTAGCTACCGGTGCAAAGCACAGCACTGTGGGGGCTGCTATGGAGACAGTTAGCTCCATCTCAACTAAGCCTAGTTATTCTTGGAGAAATGCCGCTACTCTGGGGTGAAGTGGATGTGTTTATCATTTGAAACTGCATGTAGTGTGGACCTCCAAATCATGACCTCTGTGTCAGCTGCACAAGCAGCCAAGTGGACAAACACTCATTTGCACCGAAGTATTTCCAATGTGGTCTTTGAAGATAGCAAACTAAAGGCTGAGTTATGGTACTGTGTACTGATGTGAGCTGAGCTTCTGTTCTCTAGCATGTGTGTGTCTGGTAGGAGGTTTTTTGAGGACATCTTTCCCAGGGCAGAGAGCAGCAGGAGCCCTGTTGATTTTTCAGGAACATATTACGGGTGTCCTGGTGGTGACATCCCTGGCTCAAGTTCTAAGTTTCCACCCCTGTCAATTATTTCAGCAGTTCTTTGTGGCCCCTTGGCAGCATCAGAAAGACTCCAAAGGGGCTGTAAGCCACTTAGTCCAGAATTTCTGAGTTGTATGCCATCCTGAGTCTCTGAAAACATAGCACCAAAGGGTATTTTTATACGTACCCTTTTCTGTGAGCCATGGCCATACTTAAGGGTTTTAAGTACAAGCAAAAACAACAAAAATTAAGACATGATGTTAACTAAGTAGCTTTGCATATCCTAGGCAATATAATTAAAAAAAAAAAATCTGGACAATTTGTATTTAGGTGGTTGATTAGAGAGTTTAGTCAAAACAGGAGAAACCATGTTGTGAGCAGTCACGGACCCCCTTTTAGTGCCTACCCCAGCCACAGAATTCCCTCCCAAGAAGTGAAGGCCCTGGGAGATGCTGCTTCAATTTCTATACAGAATTCTTTTAATGTCATTTCCATACAAAATACACGGTTAGGTCAGACTAAAACAGCAAGAAACTGTTCCACATATAACTTTATATATCATGTAACTGTACTCCTTCCAAGATGATACAGTAAAGTTGCTATTAAGCCTGGGTTCATTACTTTCTCCATTTATGTCTGCAGAGGAGTTTGCCTTGTACCTCCCTGGGCAGTCACCCTCAGGGAAAGGAGGTGGTGAAACGTGATTCACTTTTGACAGTGACCTAAAACTGAAACAATTGTTCTATACACACAGAGGCTATCTTCGTGTTTCTAGATTCACAACTCAGGAATCTCTAAAATTTGCTTCCAAATGTTATATGTAGATCAAATTACTTTAGGTATTTTGTGAAAGTACAGCCAAGACTGTAATGTCTGCAGATATCTCTAAATTTTAAATGATGCTATGAATACAGAGGTTTCATCCACAGTAGCATCATTTTAACTACATTCAAAATTATATAATCATATATTGCTGCATGTTTCAATGTCAATTTACTATAGAAAACTATCTTCTACAAGCAGATGAGTTTTAATCACTAGAAATAATAACCAAAAAATAAACGTTGCATTAGACTTGCCTGAATAATTATGATTTATACCAAAGGGGTAACTAATTAATCATGTAAGTTAAATCATGGTGCACATTTTACTCCAGTGGACTCTTTCCCTTCTGGAGAGCAAGTTGCTAATTCAGAGGATCCTTTGTGCTTTAATAAAGCTGTTCCTAAGTATGTTCCAAATAGTTAGCTAAATGACACCAGTTTCAGGATTATTTTCACAGAGAAGCTTCTGCACTGGATTATCATTTATGTTTTCCCTGCAACGCTATAGAGAAGCACAGAAGATCTCTGATGGGCTTCCTCTTGAGTGTGATCTTTCAAATTGCAGCAGTTACAACAATAACTATGTAATAGTTGGTGTAGGCTCTGTATACCCTCTCAGTATTGACCTTTGTGCTATTGCTGGAATATTCAGTAAATTTTAGAAGTATATGAGGATTAAAAAAATAAGAAAATGCCAAGCTAGAATTTTTTGGAGTCTACCTCCCAGTGACATCTATCTTTAGTTATCATACTTTCTTGCTAGAGATCAGGAATGTGTCTTCATGTTTCTGCTGCTGTTTCAGCTGCCAGTAATAGCATAATCCATTGACCTTCCTCATCTTTATTCTCAGCCCTTCAGTTCAGAAGGAAACAAGACTGGAAATTATAGAAGATCAAAAAAATTCTTGACTTTTCTTTTCTCTCCACATTTCTGTTGGACAGTTCAAGGTAATTTCCTTGTGCGCTTTATCAACTTACTTTGTGTCAACAGTGTCTCTGAGGATTTGTGACACTAACCTGTTTCTTGTCAGAGGGAGAAGTTCCAAGTTGTAGTTCTTTGCTGACCTAAGTACCAGTTCTTAGTTTAATTTTACATCCCTTTATTATTGTAAATGCATCAGGGTAATACTTTTGGTCTTTTTACTGTATTTTAGCATTTTAAATGTTGATTTAAACGTGCTGAGGAGGAAAGCATCTGGCATTTGGTGAGCTGACTCTTCATAGCATGATTTTTAACAAAAAATTGTGCACCCTCCTTTTCTTCCCTTGGAAGGAATCAATAGGTTTTATTTGTGCAGGAGAAGTAAACAAGTGCCCTCAGCATAGGAGTAATAACCCTTTAATCTTCTACACAGGAGTTCATTCTCGAGGTCAAGAGGAGTTTGCTTCAGCTATTCCTGACTAAATTTCAACTTCGAGATCACAGAAAATGGAGATGTTACTGGATTGGGTGGGAAAATGAGAGTTATCACGTGTCCTTTTTGTACCTGAACAAAGACAAGGGAAGTTTCAAGAGTCATCTCTTGATTTATATTGTTATTCAACACATACTCATTTCAAGGCTACATTAACACGAATTTATTAGTGAAATTAGTGAGATTAGGAGGTACAACCTTCAAATGAGTTGGCTTAATATCAAACAGAGTAATTTTCTAAGCTGTATGAATAGTTAAGCTGTCAGCATTCAAACCCATGTATGTATGCTCAAAGCTGTAAGAAAATGCTAAATACTTCACTGTGTTTTAAACCCTTCCTTAAATTTTTTTTTTTTTTTTTACACATACACACGTTATTGCCTGTTAATACAAAATATTTGGAAAATAGCTTAAAAGTACTGAAATGTTTTGCTGGAGATTATTGAATTGTTAATAATAGTTGCTAGTGTGCTTATTGGTAATTTTACTTGAAGGTTAATGTCATTATTTCAGTTTGCATTGCAAGACAACTTTGTAATGGTGAAAGTTAATTTTTGATCCTGCTTTATCTTCCTGATATTTAGAAAATAACTCATTAAGATGTCTGAAGGTTTTCTACTCAGGTAGATAATATAAGTTAATTTATTTCAAGTTACAGTGACTTAAAGAAAAAAGTAATTCAAGTTAATTTTTTAGAGAATCTGTGTACTTTATAAGCTCTTCTATAAACATTGTCCTGTTCTAGATAAAATTAAAACAACTGAAGTAAAACAAGACTTCTCTTGATAATTTTATTTTCATCTGGCCCTATTTTAGAGAAATTATGTTAGCTTAAAAATGGTATTTCTGGCTAAAGCATTTTCCTACAAGTAGTGATTTCATGCTTGTTTAAAGCAAATGAGATCTATAAGTAGATATACAACTTTGCAGTCTGTCATGTTTTTCTCTCAATTTGCTAGTGTCACAAGTTCAACTAACAATGAAGGTCACTTCATTGTAATCAAAGGTAATGAAGGAGAAAATAAACTTATCTTTTATTCAGAGTATGCTCACTTTGCATATATGATTTATAAGAAGATTACCCTGTGCATTCAATGAGCTTCCATTATGATTTATGGAAGATTTTTACAAAAGAAATGGGGAAAAGGGAGAAAATAACAAAATAAATAGTAGAATTGCAGATACTATCTGGAGGAATTAGACTTACATTGTGGGGGATTTGGGGTTTCTTTTTCTTTCTAGAAATATCAGTAAGATCTAGAATTCACCTTTCCTTTAAAACTAGTATATATTTGAATATTTCTCTCTGTTTTCAGAAGTCTTTTTTTTCTTATATAATTTTTAATCCATAAGCTGGCCAGAGCATGTTCATGTGTTTTGCAATGGCTGTAGAGTTTGCAATATTAGGGGCTTGGGAGTCTGGTCAACCTAGATACATATTTCCAGGTATGTCCCAACCTTTATCCAGTTGTTAGTTATGAAAATAAGGAAGATGTTTTTCTTATTCATAGCACAACTACATTTTGCTTAACTATGCTGTTTGGGTACTTTTTCCTACAAGAGGTGGTTACATCCTAATCTTAAAGACACTGAGGTGATAGTTCTAGGCTGTAGCTAACATGCCAAAAGCAGTAGAAATTGCACTGTACCTTCTGAATGAAAAAGTGATTTTTTTCTCAGGATGATGATTTAGTAAGTTTCTTAATCTCTGCAAACTCATAAATATGATTTCTTTCATTGCCATGTGGCACAGGAGCATCTGGCCTTCTTGACAGCGGTAGTGTTTGAGTATACAGGTCTGTGGCTGTTGTTTCAGCTTCAGCAATATACTTCTTTACTTTTGAAGTTGGGACAGGGAAGAGGAGGACTCAGCTAATCTTCTTGATCTGCCCTGCTACGGATGGAGCGTTACTGAGACCTTAGTGGTTTGGCTTACCTAGGCAGTGGTCCTATAAACTCCTATGGAACTTTCTGAAATGTTTGCAGTTTAGGACTAAAGTTTCAAAACTGAAACAGGGTTTTGCCTTTTTCTACCTGTGTTTGATTTTAACTGACCATCCACTGCATCAAACTGGTTCATTGATCCACAGATGGAAATAAAGCTTTAAAATGTGGCCTCTTTTCCAACATTTGCAGTGCTAAAATCAGCCAGTGCTGAGAGAAATGTTTCCTTGGCTTAAAATATCTAAAAAAAATGTCTGCTTTGAAGTTTGAAGTGTTAGAACAAGTCCTTGTCACAATGGATTAGTGAGCATGGAACACATCAAGCTGTCAACAGGGCATTAGGACATGGGAATGGCCATGCCAGTTCAGACCAGAGGTCTGTCCAGCGCCATATCTTATCTCAAACAGTGCCAGCAGCAGGCTTTGAGGACAGAGACGCAGACAGGGCAGGCATGCAGCTGCAGCTCACCATAAGTATTCTCCCTGACTCCCGCGGTTTGTGGCTTAGGGGCTTTTAGAGACGTAGTATATCCTTGCTTTTAGCTGCCTTTGATAGGCACTGTAAATGTGTCACAAAGTCCTGCCTGGGCATTTGCCCTGCAAGAAAGCTTGTGAGTGTATTAGGACACAGCTGGTTACCGAACCTAGTATGCCCCAGAAGGAAACATGCATATGTATGTGGGTTAAGAGACAGCAGGCCACTGAACATAATCAATCACTATGAGCCGTGGTCTGCACACCCAGGCATTGCTGTTTATTAACACTGGTGTGAAGATTCATTGTGCATGTTGCATTTTTCAAGCTTTTAAAGAAAAAGTTAAAAAACCAACCAAACAAAAAACCAAAACCCAAACAAAACCCACAAACAAACAAACAAACAAACAACAAAAAAAATTGTATGCGTAGAACTCACACCCTTGTTTCCTGGATTTGATTCCTGGGCTTCACATACTTCATTCTGGCCACTTAAACTTCAAGTGTCTCCAGAATGGCTCGCTGTCTTTAGTTCACAATATTGGACCCAGAAGTGGGACAAAGCACTGGAGGGACACTTGGCCCCATAATTTGCTGCAAACTTAGTAAAAAGGAAAGCCCTATAGAAGCTGAGTCACACCAGGATGAGAGCCAGCTGGCTGGTTGGAAATGCCTGTAGTTTATTGTCTAATTAGCTCACACTAGCTACTGCATCTGTGCTGCCTGCAAAGATGACCCACCTGAGTAGAGGAGTTCATAACCAGTTTTTTCCTTCCCTAGCAGGGAGGCTGTGAAAGGGAGAGGATTTGCTTCAGGCCTTTAAATGTACACAACAACAACAACAACAGTATTTTATTGATTCTGTGAGATACTTGGGAGCTACTGACCTTGCTTTCCTTGTTTCAGCTGCATATCTGAAGTCCATTTTATGCTCCCTGAATTGGTGGGAAACATATTTTGAATCTAGTAGGCAATGTGAATAGGAAGATTCTGCCCTGTTTTTTCCTTCTCTTTGTACCTTCTCTCTTAAACATAACAGATACTAACATCTTTCTACCCTGTGTGCACACAGAAAGAAAGTACACCTTACGTACTTTACACATCTTTGCAAAAAAAATGCACAGAACTGAGAATATGACAAATGTTACATTCCCTTTTCAAGATGGGTATAAACTGTTTTCAGTGGTGTAAGGGCAAAGGCATCAAAACTCAGAACTTAAAAATCTGAAAACTAGAGTGCAAACAATTAGCCAAGTATGCATTTAGATATAGGAAATTCCGTGTTGAAAGAGACTCCCTCTCAAAAGTAATGATGGGGCCAAAAATATCTTTAGGAACAGAAAGTCTTCTCTAATTGTAGCCATGCTGCATTCACTTAACTGTATGTGACATGTCTTTATCTTCAGGGCTTACTTGAAACCTAACCCTTATACTGTGCATTTGTTTTTAGTTAATCAGGGTCTGGCAAGTCATTGGTTGTTACCATTTCACATTCTTTTGATCGAAAGGTCTTGCACGCTGTGACTTATCGCTCAACCATATCATGCTCATGATGTCACACCTAGAAAGTACATTATTTTATTGATTTCCTCCCCCGGTGTTTTTGGTGCTTATCTCTGCAGTATCTGAAGCATAACAGCTTAAAACATTGACAGGAAACCTTCAAGGCAGTGTTTCATAGAGGGTCGTTCTGGCAGCAGTTTTAAAAGAAAAGCAGCTAGGGTGGTATGATAAAGAGCATTCTGGAGGAAGAACAGAAAGAAGAGGGAAGGAAACAAGAAAGCAGTCATTGCTTACATGAGGAAACAAAAAAATCAGTTGATAGGAGAGCTAGCACAAGTAATAATTACCCACAGAGTTATGGGATTTTTCTTAGAGGCTTGAATTAGGAAAGTTTAAGATGTGAAAAGGGAATAGTAAATGAATTTCAAAGAACAGTATCCAAAGTCGTACATTTGAAAATACTAGGTTTGGATAATTGTTTGGTTTGGTTTGTTTTTTAAAGAAAAGGCATAATGATAGCTTGTTTCCTTCCTGACATTGCCTTGATTTGTGTGTTTCTCTATTTTTCTAGCTATCTCTGATTTTACTATTTCTTGTCAACTATCTGTAGACGACTGTAGATGACTGTCTAAAATAATGAGGACAAATGTTGCGTAATGTATATTATATAGATATATAATCCTGGATATGATCAAGAAGCAACTCTTCGGCAGCTCCATAGCTAAATCAGAATTGCAGGTTGCATACGAGTAGGGGGCCAAACAGCAGAGACATGGCCACAAACCTAAGGACATGGTCGGTGACACCTCCTTGAAAGGGCTTTGTATGATATATGCTGGGCTTTTACACCATGTAGCTTGCTAAAGCTGTTTGCAAGATAAAACGATCCTGCCACTTCTGTCACATAATGCCAAAAGCATTTTTCAGCTAAACATGAGGACTACACATCTTCAATCTTTTGTGAAAGCTGAATTGTATTTAAAAAGGTTCTCAAACCCATTTAGAGCCACAGAAGCATCACTGGGATTTGAAAACATTTAAGGAAAGAAAGCACCACCTCTGTTTGAAGCCAAGCCCTTCTATAAGTTGCCCTGCATTTATCTTTCCTTTTTTTTTTTTCACGTACCAGTTCCTTCTGTAGATCTCATCTTCTGTCCTCAGCAGACCATGAATCCATAAATCATAGTCCTTTCCAAGGTCTCCTGCACTCTCTGAGAGTTTGAGTCTACTGTGGGAGTAGTAAAAACAGCAGGTCACCTCACTTGCAGACCTCTATTTGGAAAATTGTGTTATTATACATTGGGTAGAACTGTCAGTCTCTGTCTGGAGCTTTCAATGTGAATAACTCAAAAAAGAGAAAAATTATTTTGTTATTTGAGCCTCAGAGTGCTCAAGCAGTAAAGAATTATTATGTAAAATTTGGCTATATACTAATGTGATCTGCATCTGATGAATACTCTGATGCGTGTAGTTCATGCGTACTTAGCTGAAGAACTGCAGTGGTGCTTTTGCACTTGTGCATTCATACCTTATGCATATTCCATCATGTATACTAAATTCTCCAGAATAAAGGGACTAAAAAGTACAGAAATAATGTGGTCCATTAAATGTGAAAAATTTCACATTCTTTGGAGTCATGAAACCACTGTATGTGAGGCAGAATCACAGAACAGCCCAGATTGAAAGGGACCAACCTTTGATGGGAAAGGGAGCCTAAGTGAGATTATCTAGCACCCTGTCCAGTTGCATCTTCAACACCTCCAGTGATGGGGACTCCTCTTGCCATATTTCCCAGGGAGATTGTTCTGGATAGCTGAATGACATCTTAATACCAGGTTACAAATAGCCTGAAGAGGAAGCATTCAGGAAGAAATGCTAAAAATTGTCTTAAGGGGGAAGTAAAAGGGCCTTTTCCTTGTTTGGTTTATGTGTTACAAGCACGTTAGTGGACCAAATATGATGTCTCTTGTTACCTTGTGTTTACTTATTGAGTACAGAAAGAATCTTTTACAGCTTAAAAATCATATGCTACATTTCACATCAGGAAATCTGGGATAGTGAAAGCTGGTAAAATGCCATCACAGTAGACACACAGAATAGAAGTCAAACGCCTGTAGGTAACTTCAAGGAGGCTATAAACTTCAAGATTACGCTATACACATTTACTTTTTAATGCAATAACTTAAATTGCGAAGGGGAAATGAATTGTACATGTTCTTGATTTTAGCAGGATTCCACTGAGGAAACATCCTGCTGTAGACATAAAATTAGGCTGGTTTGACTTGCCAGAATCTGTCTTTTTAGATTACATGGAGGTGCTTCTGAGAGATGAGGAGCCTTGCTAAAGCAAAAAGCATTAAGAATTGCATTCACTGCTTCAGGCTAGTGAATGGACATTTTTTACCCTTAGAATTTACTTACTAGTCTGCACTTTTCACACGTTGCACTCAACTCTCAGGGGGAGCTGGTGGTAGAGAAAAAGGCCAGGTTTACATAAATTCATGATCTCCAGCTAAAGAGTTGATCTTTCTGAAACGTGGAGATTAGTTTCTCATCATTAGAAAGGAAAATCTGTGCTGAATCTTATAATAATAAAGGTCTATTGCAAAAAGAAATTTGTATCTTCTATTCATAGTCTTTGGTCATTAAAGCTTCAAGTTTATCACCCAGATTTCAGAACAACTCCTCTGGAGGTGAAGTCATGGGCATTTTGTTCTAGAAACCACATTTCTAGATTATGTCGGTCAGTATAGAAAAATCTGCACCAGGGCTTGGGAAACTCCTTGATGACTCTGTGATGTTGACGCTCACCCAAGAGGAGAAGGCTTAAAAAGATTTATTATTTTTCAGTTTAGCGGATTTCAAGGTTCTTGGTGAGGTGAAGGGCCTCTCTAGATAGGGATCTTCTCTGAGTGGAATACATCTCTTCCTGCGCCTGAAGGGCTCAATTGTGACATTTGAGATCTAATTTTTAGCACTGAAACCCAGCTGCTTCATGTGTTGGATTGGGCTTCTTTTAAGAAAATGGATTGCCTTAGGCTGTATTCCTTAAAATATGACTCTTCCAGATGCCAGTTTTCCTTAAAGTAAAAAAAGGCCAGTACTGGCTTTATTAAGCAAAAGCTTCTCCCAAGAATTCCAGCAAAACCTCTTCCTGCAGAACTGCCCAGTTTCCTCTGAAGACTTGGGGGAGACTTGCTTAGCACTTGAATGGAGATATGAGCTGTTTATTAGCTCAGTGTAGTTTTCTATTGTGAAAATATAAAAGCCACAGTGTTAATAAATGCAAGTAAAAATACAAATGTATTTAGTGTAATGTCCATTAGTGGGACTGTCTTGACAACAGAGCATCTCTGTAAGGTTGTATATTCGATAAGAATGATAATAGTGGTGAAACAGAATCCCAAGTGCTTCTTGTTATTGACTGGCTGTTTCTGACCCCAAGGCAGCTGCAAACATCAGCCATCCACCCGCTGCTTAAATTGTTCAGTCAAGCACATTGCTCTTCCCATGCTCTACAAGTGGAAATTATGCCAAACAAGTAGAGATTCTGGTCAACTTTCAGATTTGGTGAACTCTCTTTAGGCCGACTTAAGAAGAGATTTCCAGCAATGTTGTTTGTGGTTGTTCTCGTGAGGAGCAGAGAGCACATTCACTTTCCCAGTATGATTCATCAGTCTTCTGTCTTTAGGCACTTCTAACAAAAATTGTCTCTGTGTTTGTGTTGCAGGAGGGGTATGTATGAATAAGCCTTGCAGCCATTATCAGTCTTGAGACAAATAGGTTGTGTCCAATGAATGCATGGATCAGCAACCTTTGGGAAAAAAAAAAAAAAAAAAGCATAACATGAAATGTGCTGCAGTTTTTCTTCCCTTTAGCATTTCAGGTACTTTGGCTTCTGTAAGGGGTATCTTTAGTCTCCATCCTTTGAGAAGAACTATGAATTGTTCCACTGAGAACAGTATTTACCTGCTTTGAATGTTTCCCAGTATTCAGGTCCTGTCTGTAGACTAAATGGTGTAGAGCTGGATTTTGTAGCAGTGACAGCTCACAAGCAGAAATGCCAGCTTCCACAAGAAAAGCAGCAACACCATTAGAAAACATGTAAATTTTTGCAAGTGGCATCTGCATACTCCAAGTAACCTGTCATCAGGAAGATATTCTTCATGGATTAGAAATTAGATGAGAACTTTCTTATCTGTGCCTTACTGAAACACCACTGGAATTTAGTCAGACTTGTTTAGGTGATTTCTTAGGAACTCTTGCATTCATGAACAGTTAAAAATACATTTCTCTGTCTACAGAAATCTCCTGTACATCCAGTGGATGTAAATGTCTCTGCTGGGACCTTTTAACATCTACTCAGAACAGCATGAAAACCTCTTCCTAACAGAGCAAAGCCTTAGGGGGTTTAATCTCTGCTGTCTTGCTTTGGGTGGCAAGAAGATTTTTGTAGTGGTATACACCCTGAGTTCACTGCTTTTGTATGAGCAATTGGAGGCCTTCTCAAATACTTTTTAAGAATCATCCCAGCACCCATTAAAAAAAACTGCATAAACTTGGAACTTTGGGCAAACAGATGAGTGCTGATTATCAAAGTCTACCACATCTAACTTCTTTGCATTTCTACAGAATACCTTTCTACAGAATACCTGCCATTAAGAAAATACAGTGTTCTGTGCTGTATAAACATTCAGCCATGGAAAGATTTTTATACAAGGCTCTACTTATCTCTGCAAGTCCCATGGGAGTCCAATTCACAGAAACCCATCAAGGAGTTCTAGATGGTTTGAAATTGCCTCAGATGTCATCACTGTTAGAGTCTTCTTCTGGCAGGCCTGAATTATTGCCTCTATCAATTGCAAGTGAAAAGGGATTTTTCATCTTCTCAGCCAATTTAGCTAACAAGTGTGACTTGACAGCTCCATTCAGGATGCTGATGGCTTTTATTCTGGGCTTCAGAATACAGTGCCCCAGGGAACACTCAGTGAACTAGAGCAATTACAACTTTTAGCTCTGCTTTCCGAACTGCTTAGTTTCAAGTGGAGGGTAAGTTTTACCCTGTCATCAGGTGACATATTTGTTTTCAAGGGTCTTAGGTCGCTACTCTTGGCACAGTGGTGCACACATAAGATTTTATGGTATAGATGAGTCAGGTTATTTCTATTTGGCTTTAACCCAACTGTAAGCACTACACCAAAGTGTAGGCTCTGGCAAACCTACAGCTATATTTACAGAGTGCTCTATCTAGGCTAATTTACCCTGCCTCTCAGAAACGCTGTTTGGCTTAGGTGCCATATTGAAGCGCCAATACCATGCTCAGGACCCAGTTTACCTAACTAGGAATTAGTTTATCTGCCTCTACTAAACTTCATCACGCAGAGTAAAAATTAGCTTGACTCTTGTATAGGTTTTGTGAGACAAAACTGCTTATTTAATACTTATGATTAGGATGATTTTTGAATTATTCTTTTCTTCCTGTTACTTGATGCAGGCATTCATCTGCAAGCTGATGAATACTTCTGAGTAGAAAGTTTTCTGTCATGATGAATTGTCATGTGAGTTGCTAAGTAATGTGTTTTGTTCATATTTTTCCTTTCATTCAAGAGTATTGGATAGTTTTGTGCTCCATCCTAGCATTGAATGGATTTAGTAATGGCACTTGCATGAGAAGGAATTTGTTCAGATTTGTTAGTAACTGCTGCTTTCTGATGCCAGCAAGTTACATGTAATGTTTAACTACCACATACTGTATTAAATCTCTCAAGCCTGCCTTTTGATGTCAGGTAAATGGTAACCATTTTTCCACTATGACCCAGTTCTTAATTGCTTTTTCTGCTGCCTTCACAGAAATCTCTGACACTGAGAATTTTCCTAGAAGTCTGGTTTTAATTTTCTTCCCTTTTTCTTTGACACTTACTGATGTGATTGGGCCCAGTCCTAAGTTAAGAATATTACATTCAATCTTAAAATAACCCAACTTTAATATATGTTGTTCTTGATAGTATATGCTTGATCAGCAAGAGAACATTTTAACTATTGTTAAAAGTTTGTGAAGATGTACTCAATACCGTGGAGCACACAGGGAAAGTCATACAGGACAATTATGTGGAGAGCTGCAAAGTTGCCCCTAGAGAACCTGCTCCAAAATCAGGAGCTCTGAAATAATTTCAGTAGGGTGCCAGGCTCAGCCTATGTGACATCATTGAGGTGTGACCTGATAATTAGCCTATTGACACAGTACTCTTCGGTCTCACCAGATACCTATATGTGCAGAAGTCCCTCTCACTTATGTGGAGTTTTCAGCCCATATGGGCATTCCCAAAACAGTGCTTACCAAGTTAGTAGATAACTTGGAAGATGAGCAGGGGCCAGGTGACAAAAGCACGGAGTTACAACACTTTGAAGAGTATGCTGAAATCATAGGATTTGTCTCACATCTCTTTGATCTTTAATTTCCGTTTCACTGTTTAATCTCACAGTAGTGTGCTCAAAATCAGTGATGATAGTGGTATGAAAAATCAGAATGAAGAACAAGGTATATTATGTCCTATCAAAAGACACAAATAACTTATTCTAGGCAGCCTGAATGCTGTTCTCATTTTCATTGAAACCACTTTCTGTAATTCTAGCAATGTGAAGAAACATTAGAAGATATTTTTGCATAAAGTTTATGCCCAGAGAACTATAAAGGGATGAAGGGAGCTGGTATGAATGTAATTAAGACTTTCAGTGGAGAAATGGTTTCAGCTCTTTATGAGCAAAAGGCTTCATAGACCAATGTAGAGCAATTTTTTAGGACATTCCTGTTGCTCAATATTGGATTTGTTGCTTTGACTTTGAAAGGTGGATAAATCTAAGATTCGGCAGTCCAAGAAAAGTAGTTTGATATAGCCCATTGAGATTTATACTGAGATGACTTTATAGCATCCTAACAGTTTCAAGAACTCCTTAAAATTGATGGAGACATCACTCTTCTTCGTTGTTATACTTTTCCACCTACCAGAGCACTTGGAAATGAACTCAGTGTGACTCAGGAGCATGTTTCTCCATACCTAAAGCTGGCAGCCAAATGGGTCATGTGTAACCTGACACTGACTGTGCAGGTGTCCTGTTTCTATTCCTGGGCACCACCTGGTGAAAAAAGAGACTTTTTCTCTCTTTTCGGCAGCACTGAATATTGGCAAACATTACAGTGCAATTGAGGAGCAAAAAAATGTCAATTTTTCAGGAGCAAAATATTATGCCCTTTCAAACCCCAGCTCCTTTCTTTCACTGAGAAAACTGGCTTTGGGTGCTGTTTCATGACAACATACTTGCTATGTCCCTGGCAATCCTTGCAATAAGATTGCTGTGTGGTTTCTGTCAGATTAAGTGAAGATATGGATAAGCCCAAATATTGTGAGACAATATGCACCTGGTGATCCAGAATTTGTGATTATTTTCCAGCCAACTTAAAGCTGTAAGACTGAATGAGCTAAATGAGATATGAAAGGTTAATGGGGGACTGAGAAGGAGTGGGATTTGTTAGGGTCTCCTTGAAGCCTAAGGTTAAGTGTGCACCTTGGTATTATCCTGCTGTTGGCGTTTCTTGGTACTTACTCCCAGCTTGGATGCTGGGAATGCCAGTAATGAAGTCTGTGTGCTGCTTGGAGGATCTGTGTTTCATTTCATTTTCTGGCTAACTGGTTACTCTGAGGAAATCAAAGCTCTCACACCTTTTGGCTTGTGGTGAAACAGGAGATGTAGATTTTTGTTTTCTTTACTCCTTGTCTCTGTTGGAGGGCAGAAGCCTTTATAGCCAGCTGTTTCTTCAGGCCCAGAGTTTTGGGACTATATACCCAGACCTCCATTTCAGTTTATGTTGCATTAGTAAATTCAGTACCTGTATCTGCTATTTTCTTGGGTGTTCAGTATTTTAATCACTAAGCTTTCCAGAACTGCCAGTCAGAAATCCTATGAGGAGGGAGGGCTTGAAAATCCATAGATATAATTAGAAAGTAACATTTTATTGCTCTTTATCTGTTCATTTCGTCATCTTATGACTGAATCCCAGAGTGCACATGCATCGAGTTTTTGACCTGTCCCCCTAACCAATAGGACTAGGAATGTTTTCAGAGCTATTTCTCATAATTGTTTTCTTTTTATCTTAAAAATCTGTGATTTCCAAAGGTACACCTACAGACCCTCCCATATTGTAAGCAAGAGCATTCCCATAGGATGCTCTTCTTGCTGTAAGATACCCTGCATGTCTATTCTCTTACCAGACATGACAGTTTAACGCCCTCTCATCGCTGGGACAATATGGTTTTGAGGCTATGACAACAGAGTGGGAGTCAAGCCTTCCAGATTATAGCAGCCCAGAGAAATTCAAACAGCCTTGTAGCTGCTCTGCCTTGGGTCAGAGCCTAGCAAATGGAAGAGGGTTCTGTCTGTAAACTGTAACCACATTCAGCTGAGCTGAGCCCCGCGGCAGATGCACAGCAGTCTGCACCCAGCCTTGAGCATAAGCCCCAAGATTCTTCTGCAGCCCTGTCACTAGTGCCATCTGGCTGAAATCACTGTTCCGTCTTTGGTGTTTGATTGTCCCCACCTGCAAAAGGAAGACTTTCTTCTTTCTTTGTAAAGGGGTAGAAATGTTCACTCTCGCTTTAGATGTGATAAAACACACATACATGCATGAATACATCCATTTATATGCAATACATGTACATACATATATTTACACACAAGTGTCCACTATTCCAGGATTTGTTTTGCTCAAGGATTGAAAGTCATAGCTCCAGGTTTGGGTTTGGGGTGTTTTTTTTGTGGTTTTTTTTTTTTTTTTTTTTTTTAATATTTCTGAAGTAACTATAAATCCTACCTGATTCTGAACTCTTATTTCTCAGGCTCCAAATCACCATCCATTTATCTTCGGATTTCATGCATTGTGTGATGAGGAGTGTTCTGAATTTCCAGACAGCTTCCATAAATTATTTAGAACTGAAAATGCCATGTTAAAAAAAAAGTAAAAGCAAATAAACTGAGCATCTCTGCTGGTGAAGGAGCCCTGAGAATAAAAGCAGAGGGGCTTGTGCTCTCTCTTTCGACCATGGCCTGGTCAAAACACCCTAAAGCTCAGGATAGCAAAATCTCTGGCATGACAGAATGTTGAGAGGGTTTACCTGTCAAGAGATTTTTCATACTGCAGGAATAAAGCTTTTTTTACAGACACAGTCTAAGGTTAGGGAGAGAAAAGAAGGCAGCTTTCTTGCAGAGAGTTTGCTAGCATTTGGATTGATCTGCCAAAGGAGTAGTCAGTGTATATGGATGTTTAGTTCAATATATCCAGGTAGGCACATATTAATGGAATTCCACGAGTTGCAACAGGAGTCTGCAGAAACAAGCTCAAATTAGCTGAAGCATCTGAATCTTTCATCTTACATCTGGTCTCCTTCCCATTTCTTTGAACTGAGGTTTTTTTGAATCTCACAGTTCTTGAAAATAGCTATGGTGTTTGGTGAAGGAAGGTTACACGTCAAATACTTCAAAATCTTAAAACTCAGGAAAGTAAGTTGCACTTTAGAGTGGAGGGGAAAGAACTGCCGAGTGCTGTGTTATCTCAGCTGCTTGATCTGGGAATGCTCCCAGCTTTCTGGCAGAGGTGGCTGAAGTCCTGGGGAGTCACACTGGGCCTTTATGGTGAACACTGGCACAGGGTACCCAGAAAGGTTGTGGAACCTCCATCCCTGGGGATATTCAGAAGACAAACAGATATGGCCCTAGGAAACTGGCTCTGGTTGATCCTGCTTGAGCAGGGGTTGGACTACGTGATCTCCAAATCTCCCACCCAACCTCAGCCCTTTTGTCAGTCTTTAATGAAAGTGGCCTTTCACTTCTTGGAATTCATGACCTAACCCAAGTCCTCCTGGCTGGAAATGGTACCCAACAGATTTATCACCGGACTGAGGACAATATGGGGGCCCAGAAGTACTGAGACACATCTGGTCAGTGCTTAGCAGTGTCCAGCAACATTGTTCGTGCGCTTGGTTACAGCCAAGGTATGGCTGGTGGTGCTGCTGTTCACGATCCTGCATCATGCTGCCATCTCCTGGGATAGCCACTCCATGACTCCTCCTGCCTCAGACTATCTGGAATCTCCTGCTCGCTCTCCTGTTCTTCTTCTTCCTTACTAAATCACAGCATGCCACAGTAAGTGAGATCAGCAGTGTCACAGAGGATCCTATAAGGCCATGGCAGGTATTCTGTAGGTATGTGTTTCCTGGCAGATGTGTGTTTGCTGTTTTGGAAGGTCAGTGGCAGGAAAGGTGCTTGTGACTTGGGTAAAATACAAGTTTTAGAAATCTCTTCATCATGTTCCATGAATTGTTTCCCAGGATAATGCCTGTATGACCTGGACACCCTGGAAGGGATACTCTTGTTAAGTCCCTTCTCTGGGACAGCCTCACAAAACTGCAGGAATGAGCATTGCCTGCTGACACTCTGTAGGAAGATTGTGACAGTGCAAGTAACTGAACTAGTCAAGCTTTTCCAACCCTAGGTTACCATCAAGTGGTTCTGCATGTTCGATATTCATACCACAACAGATGAAACAGAGCCTCCTGCCCAGCTGAATTCCTGCGTGCACCCTAAACTCCCTGAGTCTGCACAGTGCCTTGTAGATGTATCTTGTATCCATAAGCTCCAGTTTAGATGCACTGTTGTTATCTCTGCTGTCTGTGGAAACCGTATGTGGCCAGAAAGTCCTTGGGCTGTGGTCATTAAACTTCTTTAAAAATATATCTAAATGTAAGTAACATAAATTTGATATTGATGAAAGGACCATAATATGCTGAACTTCAGTGGAATTCTTTCAGTTGTGCTACTAGGTTTGGGATAACTTTCAGGGTTTTTTTTTCATAGTTATTACCTACACCTTCCTCACTGGGCTACCCTGGAATTCTGCAAGTATTCTATTATGGAATAGAAGTGACCTACTTAGGAAAATGAAAGAGAAATGAAAGACTGAGAAACTGTACAGAGAGTGCCTGCTTGTGTTTTCTCACCAGATTTTTTTGCAGTTAGAACTGAGTTGCTTGTAAATTCTAAAACTCCTCTGTGTGGAGAGAGATTAAATCTGGATATATACTTGTATGTAGATCTTTGTGACCTATTGTAGTCAGGTTAATGTAGCTTGCTCAAATATTTTTTGCAGCATCCTCTCCTTGAAAGTTCCAAAGTCTAGCAAGTTCATTCATTCTCGAGGGAGTTTTCCTGGGACTCCAGGAGGGAATTTAATGCTAAAAAATGTGAGAAGCAGCTTCTCCAATAACCAAGGAGACAGTTGTTAAACTAGTCTAAGGGCAAATAAGTTTCCAGGGCTGGATGACCTCGTTGGCACAAATAAAGGTTTGAGGGGTTGGCAGGATTAGAAATTTTATCTGAACACAAGGTGGCACTGCAGGAATTAATTTTATAATGTTAAATTCATTTTCTGAGTTAATGCTTTTTTTGTGGTGCTCTTAATAGGCACACAGAGAGTATTTCTGCTTTCACATCTATGTTTTCAGAAATTGGTATGGGCATATTTACTGTAAAATTAATAGGAGTCAACCACTACAGCGTGGCTTAGCTGATAAGTTTTTTAGCTCTGCTATTTTTTTTAGCTCTGCAATTTTTGCTCTGAAAAAAATGAACAAACACAATGCAAATACTAACCACTTCCCACCCTGCAGGCTTGCTTTCTTTGTTTACAAAAATTTGAAAATGTAGAGACTGAGGAGCATCTAGGGTGTTGACTAACTTACTGACTTGCTTAGATGGGCTTGATTTTAATGTACTTTATCATCCATCTCCTGTTCCTCTCTGTATTGCTTTGCCCTATGTATAAATTATATCACTGGGCTGGTGGCATTATTTTCATTCTACTTTTTGTAGTGCCTCACAGGGCTATCCAGTATGTGATTGGACTTCCAGCATCTATTAAAATATACATGAGTTGCATGTAAAAAACCATTCTCTTAGCTATTGCCAGTCTCAACAAGTTTACCTGAAGGACAATATTTATGGAAGTTGTGATAACCAATTAAAAAATCTGTAAGTTGAAATTAAACTTACTTTATTGCCAGCTTAGGTCTGGTGATTTCACGTCTCTTCACATGGTTAGAAATGTAGTGAAACAAGATGTTATGTTGACTTTACAGCAGATTTTCTGAAGAGTTTCTCATTCTTTCATTGCTCTTTCATTTTCCTAAGTGTGAAAATGCTTATGAAAACACATCTGGTCACTGTTTTCCTTGTTGGATGTTGTGAAATGTTACCATGCACATGCAGCATTTGGAGTGGGGAGGTTTCGGGTATTTTTTTCTCACTATTTTCACAAATGCCGCTCTGATTAATAGAACTTGTAATACTGTCATCAGCCACAAGCACTCAAAAGCCATGAGTTGCCCTTCACAGTCAAGGCATCTTCTCACAAAACACAATATGCTTATTTCTTCTTATAGTCCTGAGCATAAATGTTATCACTGTGTTTTCTGAGGCTGGTTTCTAAGGACACAAAGTTATGCTCAGATGGTTGGTTCAAGCCTTCTTTTCACAGTGTTATGGCCTATAATCTTTTTTGTTGAAACATCTTAAAATGCTCATGTGATCAGTTATCCAAGAGCTGGAACTGTAGCCGAAGAAAATATGTGGTAAAATAATAACTGTTGGAAACATGTTCAAGATTTTGTTTACACAAGTGCCATACCACTAAATTGTGGAGCTGAGTTTCCCTCTGTCTTTTTAACAAGATGTTTTAGCTATGAGTGATTGTCTTGAGAGAATTAGAGGATGCTTTAATTCTCCATACTTTTTTAGTTCCACAACATCCTGTGCTGCCTGAAATTCATGGTATCACACAATACTCATATCTGCAGAATGGCTAAAAGCAATGCCCCTTGTCATGAGGTGCCAATGCCTGCCAGGGAGATCAAGGTCCAGTTACTAACCTAAGCTGAAGACTTTCTCCTTACTTTTAGGCTATGTTTTCAAAATATGTCAATGAGTCCATGTCAGATAATTATATCGGTGAAGTTTTATATGATTTTTTAAAATAAAAGCTTGCATAAAAAATCATGTCTGTTACTCTCCAAGGAAGTTTGAAGGCTGACCATTGATCCAGAAGGCTTGGGATCATCTGGTCTTCACTACTCCTCCTTTAAAGCATCTCTAGTTTTAACAAAGTTTCATAATCGTAAAGAGCAACATTCTATAAGGAGCTGCAGAAACCTCCCAGCTCAGTCCTAGTGCACTGCTTAACCAAGTCTGTCAGAGCCCGCCATACAAGACCCTCAAAGCCATTCTCAGCTATGGCTGATTGCAAAGCCAAAACTTATAGGTGTCTCCATGTCTTTCCATGTCCATGTGTAAAGCCACCAGCCTGCTGAGAATGTCTCACAACTGGAAAGTAGCAGAGAGACTTCTGTCAATAAATAATCTTGGTCCCTTGGAAGCTGTAAAGTGAAGAAATTAAGAGAAGTTTTCTCCTGGACTCAGATGGGTTTGGGAGATCTTAATGTAGATAGCTGCTTTGGAGCAAGGTCTTGAGTGTGATACCAGAGATACCTGATGAGTCTTCTGATCCTTAAAGAAACACACACCCTTACATCACTGGTTGAGTTCTGCAACTTGTGTAGGGACCCACAAAATCCTGGCTCACTGGCAAGGCTGGAGACAGACCACTTCACAAGTCCTGCTTTGGGGTTTCAGCTCATGCTGGATCTCTTAGCAGAGATTTGCTCTCAGATGATACTAATCCTGAGGACACCTTGTGCTCAGCTCAAAATCCTCTGACAGTGAAGCAGCAGTTTTGAAGGTGGTAGTGGTATCGAATATGTGTTACAAACACCTTCTGTGTTCTTTTTATTTTTATGGTGTGGGCCTCAGTCCCCAGGAAATCATTTATCCTGCAGATGTCAGCTCAGTGACACATGCTGAGAAGGCTTGGATGAACTATACTTTATAAGGAGGATATGGATTTGGGAGTGATTCATAATTGAATAGTTGCAAACCTTTTTTCTAAACTACTTTGAAATGTGACAGCAGCAGGAATAAAAAAAAATAATAATACAGAAACTATATTTCTGGTTTTTAATTTTTTTATTTTATTTTACTATTTCCAAATAAGTGAAAATGAAACCTCAAAAATTTGTGTATATTTATTAAAACACTTAACTAGGAAAGGCCTAGTGAAATGAATCATCTTGTCTCTGGACAGGGGGGTTGTAACTAGATGATCTGGAAAGTCCCTTTCAACCCAAACCATTCCATGATTCTATGATTCTGTAGTATCAAGAGTTGAAACTGTCTTTGAGACAGTATCATATTGAGAATGGAATAAAAATGCATATTTACTAAGTTGTTTTTCTTATTTACCTAACAAATTAGGGATATATTGCAATTAATTACATTTTATGTTGTAGATATTTTATAAATTTTACTGTGGGTCATATTAAACACCAAGTTAAATTCATATGTTGTACATGCTAGTTGCAGCAACTGCTAGTTTAAGACAATTTTGGAGGTATTGGGTTCAGTTTACTCTTTGATACTACCTAAAGCACGTAAGAGTTTCACATGACATTCATTTCAATCTTCAACCTCTTCTCTACAATGAGATGCCAGTTATTAAATAATACAACTCAAGAAGTGATAGTGGTAGGCCTAATTTTCTTTTTGTTTTGTTTTGTTTTAATTTTAGATAAAATGACAACAATCAGAACCTCAGAAAATGAGAGTGGCTGGAAAGCAACAGAAAAAGTTGTCAGTACCAAGGGATGAATTCCCTTTTTTCCTGGTTTGGGCTAGCATGTATGGTAGGGAGCAGGCAATGAGAGAAGCATATTATTGGGGCTTAATGAATCAGTAATGAGTACCATGTGCACAGCTGCATATTAAAGCAGTTTGACTGAGGTCTTAACTAATGCATTTTGTCCTCCATTTGGAGTGGGTGGTGAATACACAAAAGGCCTAGTGCTGTGACGGTGTGGTGGGAGCACAGGACCTCCATGGGCACAACTGGTGATCATTAGTCTTGAGTACCCCTTGCACTTGCGTGGCACCCTGGCCTTGTACCTGTGATTGCACTGGAGTGATTCTTGCGTGGAGCATTTCTAGTTATCAGTAACAGAAAAATGTCATAATGAAAATCCAAAGTTTGTGAAGCTTGCTAATGATAATTCAGTGGAGCTCAGCTTTTTTTTTGGTACAAGTACAGAACAGTAGCATAAATAGTATGAATACATTTCACAGGAACAAAGGCTTTTAAAAATAAATATTTACAGTTACTTCTTGAAAGCTTGTATTAAGTATCTAAGGGAGAAGGATCAGTCAGATTTTTTTTTAGACAGAATGAAGCCCACTGATGCCTCTGTTGACTTACACAAGTAGATACTGTCAGCTCTTATCTGAAATGCTCAATGATGCAAAGGTTTCTTTGTGTTAGTCTATCTGTGTGAAGGGAAAATGATCAAATATAAGCCCAAATCTCATTCCTCAATGATAGATTTTCTCTGCTTTGTTCATGGCAAATTAAAAAGACATTTGAAAGCAGGAAGATTTGGGCTGATTCGGAAAAAGTAGAACTCCAGCCTATAAATAGTAATTTTAATTGATCTGTGCTAGTTATCTGCTCTTGGTACATTACTTCAAAAGATAAAAACTGAAGTGTAAATTAGAAAAAGGTCCATGTTTCAGGAAATAAGCCCGTTGCTTTTTGGTGAGAGGAGGCAAAATTTCTCTTGTAGTCAGGAGCTTCTGCGAATGTCCAAAGTGACCCTGGTGAGACATCCCTCTGTAACCTGTTGTACTGCCACTATATAGCACCTGGGCTCCTTTCTGGGGGGCAGCTGCTAGCCCAAATATCAGCCACTATGGAGTGCTCACAGCCAAAGGAATTGGAGTTGGACCTATGTCCTGACTTCTCCCAAGTCCTCCCTTAGGTCTGAACATATGCTTTTATTCTACAGTGTGTTTAAGTAAAGTGGTTGATGCTTTTCAGAATCTTGGCATCAATATTTAAGTTGAAGTATGGCAGCACCATGCCTGTGTTTCAAGGATATTGTTTCCTGCTCTTTTTCTTTTGGGCATTTCTGCACGGACCTTTCCACCCGAGGTTTCTGTATCCTAGAAGGATGGAGCAAGATTTGCTTCTTGTAAAACCCTTCCCATAATATTTGGGCACACAGCAGCTTAAAACAAACAAACAAAGGACTGTAAAATTATAAAATAAATTAGTAAAATCATAGTTTTCTTAAAACAGTGTAAAACTTTGTCCAGAAAGACTGAAAAGTTTGCATCAAGGCAACATGGTCATGGTTCACTCCAAATTTTTCCTTCAGAAGTCAATGCACCTATCTTGTATCACATATTTAGATTATTTCAAGAAGTTTCAGCATCTGATGACGCTCTTAGTCGTGTTTTTTTTAGTTTTAGGTAGTTCTGCAAGGAGCAGGAAGTTGGAATTGATGATCCTTGTGAGTCACTTCCGACTTCAGGTATTCTATGATTCTATATTTAACAGAAAACATTACAAATTTATAGCTGGAAAGGAACTGCTAAACAAAGAGGGAAAGATAGTGTCTCTTTCACATAGCTCTTA
This sequence comes from Empidonax traillii, assembly GCF_003031625.1. Lineage (NCBI taxonomy): Eukaryota > Metazoa > Chordata > Aves > Passeriformes > Tyrannidae > Empidonax > Empidonax traillii. The sequence continues at coordinate 101,207 of NW_020955783.1, forward strand.
GGCTGCAAACTGCTGGAAGGCAGAAGGATATAACCAGAGATACCACTGTATATTTGTGCGCTCTCTCCTTTTTTCCTTCCTAGAGTTCCTGTGCACAAAGTATGTACCCAAACATACATACAGATGGGGATACAAATATGCACAGTATATACTGAACAGTTTTGTTAACGTTCTTGTTTCTGTTTTTCATGTGTGTAGCACAGCCACAGAGCCCCATTTCCCTAAAAGCTGCTCTGCCTCACAGCAATGTCAGTTTTAAGTACTAATATGTGTAATGATTTTTAAACAATGTCTTGCCAAGCAGCTTCTTAAAGTCAGAGCATATTCCTATTTTGACTTTGAAGTGGAAAAACTTTAGTGGGATCTAAAATAAAAACGAGATTCCTACTTTAAATTGTTAAATTATTGCAAAATTTGCTCAAGAGGTTTTATTTCAGTTGCCATTAAAAAACCCCAATCATTTCTTAGGAATAGCACTGCAGTTGTGATTTTTTTATTAGCACTGTGCCTATGGTGAGTGGTACACAGTGATGCTGTTTCTTGTAACATGATAGAGAAGGTCTTAAATACTTTGAGTTTCTTAATAAAGAAAGGACTATGGGTTGGGTTTCATATTAAAAAAATTTGTGTTCACTGGAATGACACAAAGGTTCACGACCTGTTAATGTATTCCCATCATTTATTGATCTCCTTATTAATGAAGTCTCTGGGCATTTACGATCTTACTTTGCTTTAAGAAAAGGGATGTGGCAGTCAAGGTATTTCTAAAAAGTCTCATAGGAGATTATCTTCCAGGAACCTAATACAGGACCATTTTGTAAGCAATTTTGCATGTTCAGGCATTGACAGTCCTAAAAAACTGATTCATGTTAGTAGGAGCTCTTCTGATTATCTTCACTGACACTGTTGACTTCCATCAGTGTTTGTGTTTGACTTCCATCAGTGTTTGTTTAACTTTTGCCCCTTGCAAACTAAAGAAAGAGCAAATATGAATTTACAGAGGAAAGAGTCTAGACACTCTGAACTTTTTGCCACATCAGCATTATCTGGACACTGTGCATATACTGGGACACAGGAGATAGAGGAGGAGGTGGTTCTGGGTGCCTGCATTTGCACTTTATGAGGTAAATTGCTGCCAGAGACTTTGATAGTTTTGGATTAATAAGATCTACATGTAATTTTTAGCTGCACCGTTTCAAACAATGAGGCCAGCTCCAAGGCAATATGATTTGCAACCACTATACCACCATTTCGTTGTATTGAAACAAGATGTTTCAAACCTTGTTGACTGTAGCCGTCTAGAGCAGTATCCAGTCATCTTATGGATTTTTGCTCTAAAATTGAGGAAAAAAGTACCAGAATTCCAGCCAAGAGCTTCGTTACAGCCAGCACTGCTGAAAATGCAACCCCTTATTGGGGAGTGACGATAGAGAACAAGGACTCCACCTCGCTTTGTAATCTGTGTGGCTCAGTATCCAAGTCTCACACTGGCCGTCAGTGCAGCTCCTTAGTGCTGCAGCACAGCAAAGCACAGCATCTGCAGTGTAAAATGGGGTCAACTCCTGGACAAACTTAGCAAGTGCTTCTTGGTCTTTAAGAGGGGAACAGAGCAGAATGAGTGAGCCAGTGTTCATCCCTGGGAGAGCAGACCAAGATAAATTATGTGGAGGAATCTCACCACATAAGCTGGAACTATATAGCAAAACCAGGGAGTATTCAAACATGACTCCCAGAACAATAACCATAAGCACATTTTTGCTGAGATGTCTGCTGAATCCATACATCTTGAATCCGCAATCAGTGTGGGGAGACTTTGAATCATAGTAAGTAATTGATGTGTTTTGGTAGTCTGTAGACCCTAACTGCAAATTTATATAATCCATAAAGATGAACAGCATAAAAACTGCTTCATCTGAAGAGCTATAATGTTACAACTGATTTGGTTTAGAACCAGTCAGACACTCTTTAGTGAAAAGTGAGGAGAACCATCTTTCTATTTCTTTCAGAAAGTCACAAACCTCTCAGGAAAGTGAGGGTAGATTTCTTTCAAACCATAGATTTCTTTCTACCATTCACACAGGCATAAGTGCACAGATTGATATGTGTGTGTATACTAGTTGTCTATACCCAATGGAATTGTAATGAAAGAGGAGCATGTGCATGGATCCAATTATTCCATCTCAGTTGGCAGGAGGGAGCAGTCCTTAAAATGTACTTGTCATGTAGGTCCATTCAGGTTTTCCGAAGTACACAGAGAGCAATGCTGCAGTGTCTTTACCGTTACTGACACGGCAATGAAGATTTGTTTTGAGATTTTGCCCATAATAGGCAACTGCAAGGGTGAAATAGTAAAGAAAAGCAAGCAAGGAAAATACATTAGAGTGGCCAAAAACTCAACAGCTTCAGGAGCTAGAGTGCAAAGTACCCTTTTGGTTGATAATTTTAAAGAGCAAGATCCTGTTGGCTCTTGTTCCAGTATATTTGCTTTAATCTTCAAAGTACTGAGTTGAGAGGAGGTGTGGCAGAATAAAAGAATGCGAATTAGAAACTCTTAAGAAGCCTTTTAAAGGGGTTTACAAGATATATTTGAATTTCCCTACCCTTAAAGAGAACTCTCTCTTTAAGTGTCATGGATTTGTTTTCTTTTCTTTCAAAATCTTCCGTAGAAGCTATTCTGTTAATTAGGTAAAATGTTAAACTTTTTAGCACTGTACTGTTCCTGTTCTTATGAGTCATAATGCTTTCCATGTTGCTTAATTTGGACTATTTAAATATTTTTGTTAATGTTGATTTTCCTAAATATATAGATAGTCTTTTGCCCACATCACATTAAATTTAGAAGTCTTGTCTTAGGTTGAAGTATTCTCATTTTTCTTTTACATCTGACTCCAGTGGAGTTGTTTTTCTCAACTCTTAAGGAGCTAGTTCTCCATGATCTCTGAGGGATAAACCACTTGGACGTATTCACATATCAGATTCAGTAGCTAAAGGCTATGGTGGCCAAACATTCTCTCCCTGAGGGCTTGCATCCTGTGCATCTGTGCTGTTTTGCCCACAGCCAGGTATGTTTGTGTGTTTGCATGGGCAAAGACAGGTTTTATACCCCACTGTACACTTTGAGTTTGTGTTGATGACAGCCTAAACCAAAAAGGAGATACAGAAGTGGAGGGCCTCTGAAGCGTCTCAAAAAACAAGGCAACATCTGTGCCCTTTTTGGCAGTCTCCAGGCATGTGAATAGCTGCCAGATGTGCATGAAGTATTAGGCAGTCGATGAGGCTTCCAGAGCAAGTGCTGTCCTTGAAAAGCATGGTTGGGGTGGAGGGTTTCAAACTAAAGGATGCCTGATGTAAAAATAAAATTACCTATGAATGTAGAGTAAGTCTTTGAAATTTAGATTCTGATTACTTACTTCTACAGATTAATTGCTTTATAGAAAGCCCTTCCCTTGTAGTTTAAGTTTTTAAAGTTTACCAACAGTAGGAGATTATTTCAGTGATGCAATTTATACCGTATTTAAATGTTTCATCTGTCTTTATGAGAGATAACTAGACTTTATGTGTTTGAATATTATACCTTGGAAAAGTCACTGTCAAAATTAGTAAGTCTTAATAATATGTATTTCAGAAAGGACAGCAGGAATTAATTTATTTCCCAGAATGCTCATTAATTTCTGGTGAGTAATGCTTCTTACTCACAGAGTAATTAGTTGTATTTTTCCATCTCCTGCAATTTATCATCATTAAACTCACAGCCAAGTGCCAAGTATATTAAGATGTATTCATATCATGGCAGCTTCTGTTTGACAAAACAATTCACAAAGCACTGTACACTTCTGACTGACTCTAATCGATTGTTATTAATGAGACTTTCAAATACTTCTTTCTATTGCTTTGGAAGATGTTTCAGCATTTAGTAGTCCTTTTTAGAGATATATAGACCTTCTTTCGATGGCCCTGAGAGCGTAAATTCAGTGTGTTTAGCATAACATTTAAAAGAAATAGGAACGTGTGGGAAGTGCAACCTCTTGTGATTTGTGGGGTGTGTTAGAATGATGCTGTGAGGAGGCTTTGGAGAACAAAGGCTAGGTGGGTTGTAGCAAGGGTCTGGACAGCGATCTGGACACCTGCTGCCATCTTAATCACAGCTGGTCAGCCGAGAATATCTGATAAAGTAATTTCATAACAAAACCAAAACATGTCATGGAACAGAATATATGTACTTTCAGAAAGTAGGTACTTCTATCTTGAAAAACAGTATTATTTTACTAATAGTGAAATGTTTCCCTTTGATTTTGCTTTTAAGTTTAGTGTATTTTTTACTGCAGGCATATAATATGATGCCTCATCACTGAGTGACTATTTCATCCAAATTCCCATAATTAATTACTTTCCAACTTGAGTTCAAAATTCTTCTTTTGGAATAGTTTCGTTCTCTGAGCTTCAGAGTGTGTGCTCCTTCATTCATTTGGGCATTCATACTTGTTGACCTCCTTTTACAGTACATAGTTCCAGGATAAAGTTGCCTCATTACTTTCATTGTACTGACCCAAATATAGCTCTGAGTTCCAGTCTCCAAAACTTTTCATATCAAGCTGTTTTTCAGGTTGACAGCAATGCACAGTAATTTTCCCTACCTACTTAAATTTTAATATTTAATAAATCATATGGAAATGCTAAAAATAGTTCAGGATTTTAATGGCCATTTTGAAGGCAGAAAGACCACTGGGAGAGAAACATTTCACTTAAGGCCATCTAACTTTCATAAAATGTTAATCACATGGGATAAGACCCTGTCTGCCTACCCAGCTTGCATCTGGGTATTGCAACTCTGCATCTGACTGTCTAGTCTGGATCTGAATTTTAGATGTCTAGGGAAGAAAGCCTTCTAAAATAAGCACCTGCATTCCATGTCAAATGAATGGAAATCTCTAAAGTGCTCTAGAGGGGAAACCTGTCTGCTTTAATGCAAGCGTCTAAGTATGTATTTATCTCCCAGCTCAGTGGTTGAATTGAAAAGTTAAATTTTGCTTTAGTAACTCAGTAGGTAATCTCTCACCAGATGCAAGAATGAAATGAGCAAATAAAGATCTGCTTATGCAACATTCACACCACTGACATGTGTAGAAGAGAAGGGAGGATTTGATCTGTCCATAATTCCACTTAGAAACATTACCAAGGGCGTTTTATCCTATGCCACTTTTGGTGTAGTTCAAAAATGGTTATTTTTGAAAATTTGCTTTGGCTGGAAACTAGATAAACCAGGATAATTTCACCTTGAAAACATGTTTATCTCACTTGTTTATCTTTTAAGGACAGTTTTTTTAAAGTATTATTTATAACAAATTAATTATGGGCTAGTTCAGCAGCAATATCTATGCATGTGATCTTCACCTTAAATATGTGGAGGTTTTTTTGTAATGGTCCAAAGAAAACACTGTCAGCAATCAGATCTCCATTCGTACAATAGTTTCTGATTGACAAAAAAAGATGTAAGATTCTTTTTGGTGTTATAAGTTTATAATTTAAAAGTAACTTTTCAGTAATATTTTCCAATTAGAGTTGCAAGATTCCATCCTCAGCAAGTGACAAGGAACAAAATAGATAAACTTTTAAAATACAAACAAGAATTTTAAAAGAATTTTTGCATTTTGGGAGTATGAGGCAAACCTGTTTTGAAAGGTGAACAGCATGGCTTCCTAAGCCAATTATTTTGAATAGATTTCAATTTGACATGGGTTAATATTATTGACTTCAATCGTAAGTGATCTGACAAAGGTTGAGTCCAAAGAACAAACTTGAATTGTAGAATAAGTAATAGAAAAATACCCACAATCAGAATGTGACTGATGTGTTCCTGTTACTTTGAACAGGTTTTGATACACAAATTTCCTACAGTAGTTCTATGTTTTCAAAATGAGTGACTTCATAATGAAGTCTAGGAACAAAACAGAAGATGAAAGGCTGTGTCGTAACCAGTGACCAGTGCTGCAACGGTGTGAGGGACAAACACCTTCCTTGGCCACGTCCAGCTGGCTGCTTGGCACTGGAAGCTGTTTGAGCTACTTTGGTAGCTACCTGGGAAGAGGGCAAGGGTTGATTGGTTTGGCACTGGGAGCTTGTTTCTGTCTTTTTCTTAATGTTTTTAGTTTGAAAGGAGAAAATACTATACTGAGTTGCATATAGAAGGGGCTGATACGGACCAGAAATATGTTGCTGTCTGGTGTCTGTCCAGAAGCCTGACAGTGCAGAAATGAGGGAGCAAAAACATTGCCTCCCAGCCCACTGTGTTCTTTTCCCCACTTACCTTTTCCCCACACTGGCAGGGGTATCTGCATTGGTAAGCGGGGGTGAGGCAGAAAAATTCACAGGCATATGGACTACAGCATTATAGAGAATATTGGTTTTTTAGTTTTACTATTCCTGCTTTGCTGAGGAACAGAGAATGTCTATATTGCCATTTCATGTTGCTTTCATGTAAAAAGTAATTAACTTTTAATATGCTTACAAGGTGAAATCAGCATTTCCTTTAATTCAGTAATTCTGTAGTTCTTTTAAATTTTCTGTCTTTGGAACGTTTTTCACGAGTAAAGTATGATTTTGCAATAAGCACATTAAGTCTATGGAAATTTCCATCAGATCTGTTGCAGGTCAGTTAAGATGATACCTATGAAACATAAAACTATTGATTTGAAATGTTTACTGGGAAAGAAGTTGAGAAGCTACGTGAATATTTATGAATTATGGATGTTTCACATACCTAAATATTGCCACTAAGCTTAATGTTTCCTCTTTTACATTTCATTTCAGTTTTTAAGTAACACATCCTAGGATTTAAATAACCCATATAAACAGAAACTCTGTTCTGAGCTAAATATCAAGTCAAGTGCAGAAAGCAACAACTGTTAAAGGGGATTACAAAAGTCAATATTTAGACTATTACCAGTGTCTAATAAAACTGACTCTGGAACACATTTAATGGGTGTATCTAGTGTATCTGTCTACAAAACACTTAAAAGAATAATACTGCTGGCAAACATTGTTAGAATAACTAGCCCTGTGGCAGTCCCTCCTGCTTGAGGAGTGTGTGCTTATATGAAATTAATCAAATTGTGTTGATCTTTTCCTTTTTAATAGTATTAAAATGAATTCTACTAATTCCTCAATAAGCATCTGTCTCTCCCTTATGTACCCTTGAAAATTTTGCCCTTAGTTGTTACAACTTTAAACGAATCTTTAGCTCCTGAATTAGCCAAGGAACATTTGACATTGTGTTTCTTTGTAAATTTTGAATTACTTTTGTAAAAATATTTTTTTAAAACTTTTGTTTTCCTGATCCATCTAACACATGGAACTAACTACTGAAAGCTGGATTTCAGGCCTGGCATTTAAAGTTAGTGAAGCACCTGAAGCTGCAGAGAGATACCTATTTTTAGATAGAGTTTTGGGGAATGAAGTCTCTAAGTTCCATTAATTTCAGTGGAAATTGGGTATATTATCAGCTTCTGACATTCCTCATCTATACAAACCAGTACCTTCATGTTTCTGACTTTTAAATATCTGGCTCTCAGAGTACCTTGTCTTGAGTAAACTCATCTTTATAATTTGCTCCTTGAACTTAGGCACTCTAATTCTTTTGGGGAAGAACAGCATTATGGTTGCAATTACTTGATCTTACAGCATTTCTCAGTGGGAAGGTGGAATACTAAGATTTTCCTCTGCATGTCCTTCTCAGTCCTGCGTGGTACATTGCTGACTTTTGTCCAACAAGGATGCTGTGCCCTCAACGAGAGGCTCTCAGTTGTGAAGGGTTTGCAGGAGCACAGGTTCATCTGCAGTGTAGGCTGCTCCTGTCCATGGGAGGCAGGCTGTGCCTGCTGGGGGAGGTTGGGGTGGGTGACTGGTGTTCGCAGCCTAGGACCCCTGAAGTGAGAGGAAAAGAAGACAGCATAAGTGGTGTAGAAATTAATAAGAAAGAGTGAAATAACATTTTCCTTCTCAAGGCCATTTGTATTCTACACAGAGCATGTACTGGCATGCCTCAGCTCAGTGCCTGCCAGGCAGAGGCAATTTCAATAGCCTTCAATCTCTTCTTCACTGCAGCTGCAGAGTATCCCTGCTTATACTGTGGCACACTTATATGCTAAGAAGTAAAACACATTTTATATGTTTTCTACTGCAAAACAGAATTTCATTCAGTGACCCATTTCTGCTGAATTGTCCCCAAAACTGTCTCTGCTATCACTTTGGAAGCCAAGTCTGATGATAAAAAAAAAAAAAAAAAAAAAAAAAAAAAAAAAAAAAAAAAAAAAAAAAAAAAAAAAAAAAAAAAAAAAAAAAAAAAAAAAAAAAAGAAGAATTTGATTTATTCCTTTTAAATAATAGATTTCAAGGCTCAAAATAGTGTTCTCATAGCATCTAGGAAGTGCTGCTGCAGCTCAGTTCTTTAGTGTCTGTAAAATTGCAGTGGAAAAAAAATCAGTGAGGGAAGGGAGAATCATTCCTTCAGCAGAGTGTATTAAAGGGAGGACCCCATTAAAAAAAACAGGAGACTTTAGCTATTGCCTTTTAAGATTAAAAACAAAAGTAATTAAGTGAATAGGATTCAGTCAAATCAGAAGTTACAATAAATAGTAGTACTTAAACTAATTGTGGCAATAGAACGATCCTGAAGCAACGTATTTTAAGTCTCATGGATAGTACTGGAATTCACTGTATATACTTCAAGATCTCTGTAGATACATTGCACCTCAGCTGTTAATCATTGATCAGATTTTTGTCTAAAAATGACACAAAGACAGTGTGTGTGTCACCACCAGTAAATCGCAATTGTAGTGCTGAGTTTGAAGTATCTGGCTATGGATTCCTGTCAGGAACTTCAGAAAGAAAAATAATGAGTAGGTTCAAGTTGTGCGAGTTCTCAGCACATTTGCTGAGAGGAAGGAACACACTGTTGTGGTTTAAGCACAGGTCTGGGAGCCAGGAGGTCTGGATCTATTCATGGCCATGTGCTGTGACATTGGATAAGTCAGTTAACCTTTCTGGTCTCCTGCACATCCGGAATTATATCTGTGCTTAGATAAACACATTGCAAAGTGTTACTATTGTGGTCACTCTACAGCGCTTCTGAGGGCATCTTTGCTTTCAAGGCAACAGCAATGAGAGGAGGAGGAGTAGGAGAAAGTTTGAGATTTTTTCTGTGTGGAATCAGTAACTTCTCCAAGTTCACATGTGCTTAACTTTAATGCCTTTCCTCCAAGAACTAAGTGTCACCCTGCATGCAGATAGATCAGGGCCACATCACCTTTCACATCACCCCAAAGCTCAGGGTCTGTGAAGAAATACCATTTCTATCCCCTTTACGGGGCATCTTTTTGATTCTCTATCCAGACCCTAGTCAGCCAGGACACATCACCTAAAGGCTTCTGCCTGAGCCTGATGTTCTCCTTGGGAATCTCTGTGCAGGAGGGTCATGTGGATGGGTGGCTTGTAACCTGTTTCTGATCTCAAGAAGTCACACAAGCAATGCTGCTTATGGGGCTGTGTGGTGTTATACTGGGCATTCATCATGAGCTGACTGCTCTGAGGCAGATGGTGCACGTTCTTACATCCACTTGTAGATCCCTATGCAGATGACCAGGCATGTTTAGACTCCCAAGGGACCTTGCTGCAAAGCCCCAGGTTTCAGCAACCTGCATGCCCCAGTCAGCTTCAGTGGGATTTGTCTTTTGTCTCCATGCAGGGAAAGAAATGGAAATAAGAAGCGCATGTCTAATATTTAATAATCAGAACTCCTTGCATGCTCTTCAGCAGCATGTAAGGCTGTAAACTTCCCTGTCGAGAGAGAAGTGCTGAGATGAAGCAGTAGCAAGATACTCTGTCTCTTATTTGTGGACACTAGAGGGCATTATAGTAATATTTTACTAATACATCTATGAAAAAAAAGAGAGCAGAATAGTCCCCTAAATCCCAATAGTAGCACTTGCAGCTTGTGGGTTGTACTAGATATTGACATTTTTAGGTTCTTACCTGAATTGTTTTCAATCCGTCCATTGGTAATCATACAAATTTCAAGTGGTAGCTACAGAGGACACTCACTCTTGGTCCTGTGTTATAAGGTATGTGACTAAGTAACATTGCTGTGTCTGAACAAGGCAAAAAGATGGGATCACATATTTATTTGTTCCTGTTGTGGCTGATTCTAGCCCCATCACCTTGTGCACTGTGCTTCCAGATCAGGTGGTGGAGGAGAACTTACACAGAGGTGACTGAACCTTTCCTTCCAGACACAGCGTAGGTGGAAGCTTATATTTTGCTTTGTATCTAGCCATGCCCTCGATACTAATAGAGATGTAGAAAGCAAGCAAACAAACAAACAAACAAAAATGAAACCAAACAAAAAAAAAGTAGCGAGGAAAACTGGATCCCTGAAGCCACTGGAAAATGACAGTGTTCTGTATGCAGCTCCTAGGGGTAGCTTTTGTACAGGAGGTAGTGGGTGGTTTTGATTTTCTGCTACCCTGTGACGATGGGAAAATAATAGTTGGTACATGAAAAATAAGACCTGGTTTTTTTTACTGTCTGAGACAGGGAACTGTGAAATTCTGTCAGTATTAATATTGCAAAAGGTAGAGCAATGTTTTCATTAGTCTGTTCTGCTACAGTTTTCATTCCCTGCAGCAGCTCTGACAGATAGAACAGCAGCAGGAGAGAGTAAAATAAAAGGAATTAACCTGAATTTTTACTTCAGGCTTTTGATTACAGAACAAGAGTGGGAGGCAAAAATAAAAGGAGCACACTGCCATCAGGTAGAAAATTAATAATGTAGAAAACTGCGTAAGATCTCAAACATTTGATGTCAAATGCTGTGTAATGGGGTTTAGCTCTCACTGGTGCTCATGATTTTCAAAGAACAGCTGAGAAGACACCCTAATGCCTGAGATCATTGTACATTCTGATTATTCAACCTGAAGCAAGTTTTGGACTTGCTATGTGAGTTGCAGATTTTGAGTGTATTTAGTTTGTAGTTGCATGAAACACCTGTACTGAGATACAGAAAATATTTCATCTGAGAAAGCTTCTGTCTGGTTGTCTTGAAATCATCCTCAATATATTTGCTCCCACCTCACTGTCATGTCAGACTGATATCAGCTGGAGTTCTCAGTTGTTACTATGATCCAAAGACTAAATACTGCCTGTTACTGTCTCTGCTTTAGGAGATTTTACATCTTTGGCAGTTCACAGTTCTGTGACCAGTGGGTTGAATGGACTTCTTTTACTTGGAATTTAAAAGTAGGTCTTGATTACTCTTTGTTTTGCAAGTGTTGACAAACTCATCCTTTGTTTCTACTAAAGAAGGTTTGCAGATGTGGCTGCACTAGCAGAGTGCAACCCCCCTAAATTTACTTCTTACAGAAAAGGGTTTTTTTGCCTGTACAGCTTAATCCAGAAACAAAGTCAGGTAGGTCAGCAAAACTGTTTCCTGCCAGTATGACAGCTATACTGGGCCATTTTCTGGTGAAGTTGCATGCTTTATGGACTAGATATTGTTTCACCAGTCCTGACTGGTGCAATCATTCTAGTGAAGCCTTTGTTGTGTAGGTGAGGTCTCGCTGATGCCAGGGACTGGCAGCAGCTTCCTCACTTCATTCGGGTCCAAAGAGGAGAAGCAGGCAGTTCCTACTGTTCCTTTTGGAAATCAAGGGAGGGAACAAGCTCCAAATTTTTCTGATACTAGTCTCTGCTGAAGAAACAGTGAACATGTCCATGCAGAAAATGAAGGTGTGATACTAGCTCCTTTTAGTCAGCTTGCTCCAACGAGCTGTGAGCACGTGGATTTTAGCAATCAACCTGCCTACCAGGATTCCCAGAGGCTCCCGTTCCCATCTGTAGCTCATGCAGAAGCACTCACTGCTGCATCCCTTCCCTGACATGGTTACCCCAGCTAGCAAGGCTGACCTGTCCCTGGCACTGACTAAGCCTGCCCTTGCTCTGAGGTGCCACCAAGGCCTCAGTACCCTGCTCAGAGGGAAAACAGCCTTCTGCTCCACCTGTGCAGTAGTGCTGTGATTTGTAACTTCTGGGTCTGTGTGTTCAAAAGATTTGAGTGCTCACTCGGTTACCCCGGATAGCTGAATTTTGCCTTATGTTACCTTGCATTTCGCTGTAGCCAGGCAGGGTTGTTATAGTTTGCTTTTTCGTTTCTGAAACAAAAGGTCAAATGGTGATAAGTTCTTTCTCCCCTGCCTTGCTATCAAAGTCTGCTAGATATTTACCTACCCTGCAAATTATAGTTTAAGTGTTTTGTTTCGTCCTTAGGTTGTTAATAAGTTTCAAGCTTGAGCCTTTTCCCAGGTGGCGTGGCAAATGTTACTTCAATTACACGCTAATGCATTAGTGGCACTTCCAATGGGATGAGATTGCCTGCCAGAGAAAAAAAGGTGTTATTTACATTAAAGGCACTTAATGTATGTTGGGATATGTGACTTCATAATGTCATATCTGCATGACTGCCAGCGAATGCCAAAGAGAGCAGCAAAGGTTTCTTCCTACCTTTGACTCTCCCGCTATTTGGCAGAGGGGAGCAGACAGGCTGGTTCTCAGAAATACTAAACCAATCACCCTTTGTATTCACAGAAGCAAGGGAATGAGGCTTTCAGCTGGCATGTGCACTTGTTGCCCATCTTTTATCTACTTGAACATAGCAGAAAAAACCCCATGCAGTAACAGAAACTATTTATGGATGATATGTTGTGGTGAGTATTTTCTGAAAACAATATTGAGGTATTTTCCTTGAACTGTTTGAATAACTTCAGTCCCTCCTCTCTGTGACGCTTTGACGAGATCATGTTCTGCACTGTGGTTTTCCTACCGTGCATTATGTATTACTGATTTAATTCCTACCACAAAAGAGATGTGAAGGTATTTCCAAAGATGCATAGATACTGGCATGAATTTAGACAGGAAGATTGAGGTGACAAACCCAAACTAAGCAATATAATCCCCAACAGAATTACAAATCAATTGTGGTATGGTAAGTCTTGTCCAGACATGCATGATATTCCGATAGCTTCAAGTGCATGAAGTTTATTCTGGTCACTATATCAAATTAATTTTCTTCTAAAAAATTAGACTGGCAATAGGATGTGCCTACACTAATAGTGAGAGACGTTTTCACTCTGTGGGTCAAAGACCAAAAGTTGGAATTCGTATTGGAAGTAATTGGAACTGGAAGTAATTGGAAATAAAACAGTGTAGTAGTGGGCCATAAGGAAGCAGTTGTGTCTATTTTCGTCTCTTCCTCTAGTAAACACTTACAGAAAGAATCCAGCTTCAAATCATACACTTGCTTTGTGTTAGCAATAAACAGCCATTTGTTAACAATGATCTGTTTTGATAACTCTGTTCTTTGACATTTCAGGGTTTCTATCTTTGAAAATGTTCCTCTGTGCTGCCCAAACTGCAGTTAACTCTTCTCAAGTCACAGGACAGCCAGAAGCTCATATCTTCAAATTCATTCATGCTGCTTCATATCCAGAATATTTAATAATCTCAGTTTTAACATCTGCTACCTCAGGGTGCTTCCCAGTCAGCAGTGCCTCTTTATGGCTCACATATAAGGAAATGATGCTTTTCATCCCTTTGTAACCTGGGAAGGATTGGAGGAAGAGAGAGTCAAGCTGCAAAATCACTGACTTGAAATTAAAGGACAGAAATGGGATAGAAGAATGTGACAGGAACGAAGGGGGATCATGTACGTTTATTTGGCTGAGGCAGAAAGGGGTCACCCAGCAAACACATAGCACAGACCAAGACTTGCCATGGGCCAAAGGAAACTTTCCAGAGGAAAGTTAAGCAGTAGCCGCTTGACCTGCTCAACAGGTCAAAAAGGGATGGAGGCCAGAAAGGGCAGGCAAAAGAAAGGACACAGGGAGCTGTAATACATCCATCCATCAGTGTGACACTGTTACATGTTATGGACAGTCATATAGATGCTTGCTTGTCTCTCTCACGACTCATTCTGATCACTGGAAGTAAAGCCTGCTAGGCTGACTATAACTGAAGGCAGCAGGTAATGGTAGAAGATTGTTCAGGATTTACAGCCTCCAGTATTAAGTATGTGTGTAGTAATATTAGAGAAAATACAGAGTTGCATTGGAGAACTTATTGGCACCTTTCCCATACTTACAAGGTGACCAAAGATGTCAAAGAACCACTCAAGTGTTTTCATGCTGAAAATCACACCACTGTTGTAACTTTTAATAATGCATTGGGCTTTTATGAACACTCACCTGATTTAGAGTTTCATGAAATAGTTAAGGAATAAGAGATTTATATTTATTTCTGGTTGAAGGGTGATGTCATGAACAGAACAACAGTTACTTCCTCTGTTTAAATTTCAGTTGCTTTGTTTGAAACTGAAGCTTAAGGCAGAAGGCTTTGAAGCTTACCTTTGGTTAGTTATTTTAAGCATCTTGTGGGCTGCGGCAGAGTAGGAGGGTATCACTGGCAAATAAGCTTTGTATTTTTGACAGGGAGACTTGTGGCATTTCAGTAAGCTGGATCCTTATGCAGCAGAAAGACTGATATGTGTGGCAGCATTTCTCATGTGTGAGCTTCTTCATCTGGAAAAGAAACCCCTTCCTTTTGCATAATCCTTGCAGGATGAGGGAGACCTACTTGTTCAAATCCTGTACAGGCTAACATCATATAGCATGTCCAAGAGACATACCATTGATTCTGTCTGAGGATTGGTTGGCAATCTTTAAAAATCTAGGTCAGTGCGGGTTAATTGTTCAAGGACATTTTAAAATAAGAGCAGGCTTACACTGCTGGGCAAAGTTTTAATCTAAGATAACTGGGTTTTAGGGTTTCCATGAACTTTAACATGTCAGGACAAATTATTCACTTTCTCAGTGAAAGTTTCCTCTTTCCTGTCCTCTCCAAAATGCAGAAAGCCTAAAATGGAATCAGCTTAAGTTAGTCTGTCCATGTGTCTTCCCCACAAGGTCTGCAGAGGTTTCAGCCCAAAACACATATGAGAAATTATAAATACTCAGTAAATTTACAAGAAAAATATGTTGTTTTCTCCCTGAACTATAAAGTCAGTGGGGATCTTAAGCAGGAAAGATTTTAACACAATTATATGTAATACAATTACTTATACTAGACATTTTTAAAGTGGAACTTACCTGGAAAGGATTGTTGATGATGTTCAAGGCAGAAGACAATCTCAAATGTCCACCCCTAAAGCTGTAGACTTAGCTCTATAAACCTAAGACAAATTAGATTGTTGTTTTCACATGAAATGGATGAACAATAGGGCACAAATGTATATTTTAATACTCACTTTGCTATGACTCAGTAACACTAGATAAGGAAAGTTGGAGCTGCACTTGAATTCTGGGCTCAGCAATGTACCATGGCCTGGTGATGTGGAACAAGATGAAGGACACTTATTAAACAGGGAGGGTTTGAGATGTTTGCACTCAAGTGCTATAGAAATTAAAAGTCAAGTGCACTCATTCCTAAAAGCAAAACTTGGTTTATGAACACATTCATTTTGAGGGCTCACTGTAGAATTAAGCAAAGGATGACAGAAAAGGATACCATAGTGCATTTCAAATATCACAAATGTAACCCAAGGCACTATTTGATAGCTTTTATCCTACAGACTGCATAGCCCAGTTGAAATACTTTCTTTCTGAAATCTTTCCAATTTTCTAAGGCGTTGAATAGTATGAGTCAAAATATATTATTAGCTGGACATTAGGCAGTTTGAGGGGTTTATTCCTATCTCATGTATTTGTTTCATGTTACATATTTTTCCTACCTTATCAGAGCTGTCAGACTTATAAATGGTGTTGCTAAAATTACTTTTGCTTCATACTGCTTCTAAAGTGCCTTATTTTTAAATATATAAAGATGGATGAGTAGTCCTTAGTTTAAGGAGTGGAAGGAGGGGCTGCACATTTCAGACTGTTTTCTCACATACTTTTCTGAGTGTAACCATACTGCAGTGCACCTCCTGTCGCTCTTAAGAAAACTCTTTATTCACAAGATCTTCAGGAGAAACTCCTGATGATGTCTGAGAGACAACCAAGAGGAAGGAGTGGGGAAGAGAAGGGAGATGTGTTATTCTTGTCTGAAGTGCTCATTGGGTGTAACCCTTTCACTTGATGTGAATTGGATGAAATCTTTTCCCCCACAATTAAAGTATTTCATCTTCACTTCAGCACAGACAGAACTTTCACTCATGGGTTTTTTTCCGCTGATGCTAATTACCTTTGGATCATTCTCACTGCATGAAAATATTGTCTTGATAGTTAGTAGCGAGGTAATTTCCACTGCTAACAGCTCTTCAGAACAACTAAAACTCAAATCCCAAATTACAGTGTTTGTCTTTTGATCTGTTTTTAATACTGTCAGCAATGTTTCTACCCTTTGCTGCCATGTAGCCTACTTTCAAACTAATTGATGTACCCTGTAACAGCTCAGAGTAACAAAACTCTGCTTCTCTGTACTCTTGTAAGGAGGGATTACACATTTATCTTCCAGCCTTATAAGTTTGTCCTCCTTTCTCGATTTCTGGAATACATGTATCTTTGTATTTTTGTTAACCTGAGGGTCACCCAAGGTGGTAAATGAACATTTCCTTGCATACCTTTGCCTGTGAGGCAGGACTGATTTCTCTCTAATACTTGGCCATAATCACCTCTGGGGCCCCTGGATCACTTCATAGATACTAGACTGGAGACATGGTGGATGGTGGGTTTCTGCACACCCCTTTTGGTCTGGATTCCTGACTACCCAGGAAGCAGGAAAACCAAGGGGCATTAGGTTGTCTCAAATCTGTTTCAAAATACGAAACATCCAAGTTTCTTCTAGTGAAGGTTGCTGCTCCAATAATGTAAAACAAAACCAAAAAAAGAAGTGGAGAACAGCAGCTTGCAGTGTCGGAGTACCCCATCTGCATGGCAGTCAGGGCTCTGAGCAGAATAGGTGACTTAGTTTGCCACACTGATTTGCTTTGGGAGTTCTCTTACAGTTTGGATGTACCCTATTCTGATTTTTAGGATGGATTCCCCTCTTCTGTCATCTCAGTCTTGTTGCTCACTATCAAGTAAATTTTGTGCTTCTGAGCAAATGACTGTGGTGAAGCAGCCTTTTACCCTCCTCTAGCACAAGCTCTGAAAATAAAAGTATGCAAATATAGCAAGTGGAACCTTTCTTCCTCCCCACTGTGTTTCTTAATCAGCATATTCTTTCAAGTTTTAGTGGTTACTGCATTTTGTGAAATAATAACTGTGCTAGTTACTGATGGTAACTACATTTCCAGGACTGTATCATATTTATAGATCATGCATCTGAAATACTCATTATGTGTGTACTAACAAACTCTCAGCTTTCTGTTTGCTTTGGGTTATTCAAAGACAGCACACACAATATATAGTAATACAGATGATGCTCTTACCAATACTCTCTCCATGCACCATCCTCCCCCCACTTTCGATCAGGGTGTTGTTTCCATCACAGCACCATAGCTCTTTCTGTGATGAGTCTCTGCTTATGTGGCTCCACACTAACAACAGCCACATATAACTGCAGCAAGTGCCAAATATACTTAGTAATACTGCAAGCAGAGTATCTTATCTCAGCTCTAAAAGGCATAACACTGAGAGCCAAATCAGAACAATCTCAAAGTGATTGTAACAACCAGCCAAAATGGCTGAATGATGAGGAAAAGGCCTATCACACTTTGTGTGAAAGTCTAATGCACTTCGGTGAGTTAGAATCCAGTTCTAGTGCTTTAACAAAGATGTTTTATAAAAAGCAGAGCAGCGATTTCTATTGTCTTTGTAGTAAGGTTCAAACTGAGGAGAAGTATTTGAGATAGGCCATATCTTAAATGCAAAATCAGTCACTATACATTATTGGTTCTAATAACAATTATCTCTTATTTGTTCATTATCATGCACCAGTTATATATGAATGCAAGGACGTTCATATGTAACTGCCATACAACATAACATTCGTAGATAACATACATAACATTCAAACATCCTTTATTTGCATGAGGAAGCAAATAAAACTAGGTGGTGTATCACTAGAATTACTTGAATACATTTTTCAGGATTTTTTTTTCCCTCTTGCCTTCTAGTTGTTCAAAAGACTGTGTTTTTATGTGAAGAATATTTTACAAAACATTTTAAGATGTCATATGTATAGGTTATAAATATGATGTTCTGAATACCTACACAATTTTCATATACTTCCTGTAACATTATTTGGTCTGGAGACCAGATGTCAGGTAGCTGTTCACAGATGAAGCATGCCTGGGCTAAGTCCTTTGCTCTGGTTCTTTCAGTTTGCACTGAAAACCTTCTGCACTTTCCAGCACTCCCAATGTTCCGATTCACTGCTGAAAAAGCAGTGATTTATTGAATGCTTCCTGCTCTGGGACTTTTTCTCTTCTACAATTCCATGGACTTCAGCAGAATAGACCAAGTGAGTACTTGGTGAGTTACCCAAAGTCTCCTAAGCCAGGAATTACTTTTTCCACAAATATCAGCAGTAGCCTTTCTGTTGACTGCTGTGGAATTTGGATCTTGTCTTTAAAACTAGGCTTCAGGTACCTTTCTCCTGGAGAGTCAACAGACACAGTTTGCATAGTAGGCTTTTGCAGATATGCTCAGGAAAGTCAGGATATCTCCTCATGCAAGTAACAAACTGAGCTTCCAAAGGGGAGAGCAGAGCCCTCCTGTGTCACTGAAATTCTTCGCACACATATACAATCTGAGGAGAAAACAGGGTATACATCCACAGAAGTAGCAGAGAGAGAAGTACTCGCTCACAAATTCTGCCTAAAAGCACTGTCAAATGCTGCAGGAGTCTTGAGGTCTTCACTCAGGATGGCTGAGCAAGACCTTGTGCTTGCAGAGCTCCTGGGTATCTGAGTGCACACATCTCCTCTCCTCTTTTCCCACATGCCTGTGAGAGGGTTGTGACGGTGCAGAAATCTCATGCTTGGTCTGAGCTGGGGGGCACCTGTGCTCTGTCACAAATGGGTTTTCTAAAGACAGTGTAAGTTGCCCGTGCACACTTTTTGTAATTGATGTCCGCACAGTTTTCCGCATACAGCAGTTCACCCACAGCAGCGCACACTTTCCTCATGTGCTGTTTGGAAGTCCAAGCTGTGTGCTTCAGTTTGCAGGCATCCAAAGCTTGACTGTAGTACTGCTTTATTTCACCCTTTTGCTTCTGAGAAAGTAATTTGTCTGTCTTGCAAGATTTAAATGGTGGGCAGGCATAAAGTGAATGAAGACAAGTGTTGTCTAGCAAAGCGATAGACTACATTCTTTACATAAACGTGAAAATATAGTTATACATAACAGTGTTAAAAAAAGGAGATGAGATAAAAACAAATATATATGTGAAATAGTCTAGCTGTCTTCTAAACTATTTCTGAGACATCTCTTAGCTGTTATAGCCGAGGGCTAATCAACAGATTCACCATTATGCATTGTAAAATGTAATACATTGTGGGTTCTCAGTACAAAGTCTCTATATTGGATTTTCTCTAATACTTAAGAGTTGTCAGGATTACAATGCATTTAAATGATATGTCAAAGTAATTCTAGGACCTCTGATTTCTTATTAATCTATTTAGGGAAATGTATTGTATTTGCAGCCTGGGTTGGCCACAAATGTGCTTGAGACATTATAATGGATATAATGAATGTTCTTGTAATATTGTTCAAGCCTGTCTAGGTTGGACTGTGCAAAGCCTCTCTTCCATAAGAAAGGCGACTTCCTACAACAGCCATATCCTCCTGCTAATTACACTGCAGTTCCTTTCTGTCCCAGACAGAATGATTTGTAATGTGAACATTTCCTCCTTTCTATAGGAAAATGTGATTTACATATTATGAAAGGCAAAATCTGTACAGGGTTTTGGTCTCAAAAATACACTTAAAGGAAAGACAGGCACGTAGCCAGTTTTCTGTCTTCCTTAACATTCAAAAACATTAAAACGTGACTTTGTATTTTTTGTCCCTTCTTTTCTTTCTCTGACTTTTGTCAAGTTGTTGGCAGGATTAATCACATTAAGGCAGACCACTAAATGTAAAGAAACACTACTCTCACATAGTCTTTCTGGGTTCTACACTGAAGTAGCAAAATTCCCCATAGCTATAAATCCATAACTTATTACATAAAATTTATCTGTTGTGGTCAGTTATGACAAACTGTTCATGGACCAAGTTTAGCAGGAACAGGAGAAATATGAGGGAAAAGATCAGAGTCACAGAGAAGCTCCAGAACAAAGAGTGGATGGAAAGACAAAATTATTTCCTTTAGAGGAAGGTTAAATAGGAGAGAGGGAAGTGAGTGCTGGGAAAGTGAAAAATGGTTGAAAGATCATGTTTCAGACTTCTCCTGTTTGAATTTTCTCATAAAACAGGAAAAAAAAGAAAACTGTTCTTGATTACTTACCCAGTGAACCAGATAGGCAGCAGCTGTGAAACAGAGCAGTGTTTTTCACATGGGGCAAAACTAACCTGTGGTACTCCTTCAGTGAAAAATATACTGAGATCATAAGTTCAATAGGACTCAGGAGAGAATGGGAGTTTCTGGGTGGAGTTCCACTGTTCTCCCAACAATGTCAAATGAAAGAATGGGAAATGTGTGTGCTGGAGGGTTAAATCAAATAGATGACGTGGAGGGATGGAGGCAAATCAGGATCAGTAAAGTGCTGATGCACATTTTTAGCTTTAAATATCTACTTAAACCCACTCAACAAATCACTTTGTAAGCAGATAGAGATCGCTGAATATGTGCTCAAGTTGGATGAAGCTGAAGCTTCATTATTTAGTGTTTCTACTATATGCCTGGGCATTTTTGCATATTATAAAGCCTGACATTGAAATATGTCGAGGAGTAATGTCAGCAGCAAGCATGCTATCCGTGAAATTATGAACCATGCAATACAGCAGAAAACCTCAGAATGCATATGTATTAAAAGACAAAATAATTGAAAGCAGTCCTCCTATTGCCATTGCCTTGGCTTCAGCTGATGAGACATACAGCCTGATAATATATTTAGGACTATTTTTGGGAATCAGAGCATATTACTGACATAAGAGATAAAAGTGGATGACTTAAAATATGCTATTTTATGTGATTATAATAGAAATTATTTTGTGCTATGCACACTTTCCTTTGTTCTTGTGAGTCTAAGGCTCAGTTCAAGTCATTCTTGGGATCTATGGCAAATCCCTCAGGCCCCTTCACATTGAAATACATGCTATGGAGGGTAAGTCTGAAAAGAAAAATGATAATGTAATAAAATAGAGACTTGTTTGGGATTAATAATAAACGATTCTTATACACTTTTGTATCTTATATATTATCCACAGTTGGTTTGCCTTTCATATCTGGGTGTATTTGACTCCTCCTTTTTAATCAGCTTCTCCCTTACTTAGGCTTTGGATTCTCATAATCCTCCTCAGTGCTGAACAGCAAAAAATTTTCCTGCAAGCCTGGAGGACCTTCTCTGTTCCCTTTCATCCATCTGTATTATCTGCAACAGAAATAGCACTGATTCTAATTACGGAATTTCTGTAATCGTTAACATTTTTTATAAATTATCTGTTTCTTCTTTGAGATAGTCCTCTTCCAGCAGGACATAGTCTCATCTTCCCCTCTGTTACTGAAATTATTGAGGATTTGGCATCTTCACTCTGCAAAAAAACTTTCCTTCCCCAATATGGTACATTCATGGGTACCACTTTTCTTTATATCTCTTTTTAAAATGGAGTTTGTTAATGCTTGTGTGTGGGATACAAGCAGGCAGGAGAATAACAGAATGATAATATATATGACAAGAGAAGCAGTGATGATTTCTGTTTGCTCTCCAGTGCCTTTCACCTCAAAGTTGTGCAGCTATTAAGAAGGAGAAAAAACCCAAACAAATCAAAAAAACTGAAAACCCAAAACTCTCAGCACTGATCAGGCAATCATTGGCAGTTCTTTTGGGTAGCAATTTCATTATATTACATGCATTGCACTTACTTTGAGTTGGAAATAAAAAAGAAAACATAATTTCTTCAGGTGAAATACAGAAAAAAAAAGAACTTTCCCAAACATCATGGTGGTAGGATTAAAAGAATGAAAGATAGATATGAAGGGCAGAACATAACGGCTCTAATTATTTCCAGTATATAGTGACATTGCACTAACATTTACAACAACATCTTCAGTGACTTTGAGTGACTTCCTTTGACTCAGATAAAGCAATTTGGAAACTGCAAGCTACCTGGAAGTGAGACCAAGCTGGCTGAACTTGTTATACAGCTCTGCACACTGATATGTAGTCATTTTCCTGGTAATGCAATAGCATGTGGTGTCTCTTAAGTTAAAGACTATTTCTATTAAAAAAAAAAAAATCAACAAATCAAAAAAAACCTAATTAGTAGTAGTAGGGATAAAAGTCACTGTGAAATAAAATATACAAGCTTTTTTTTTTTTTTTTTTCACTTTGCATGCAGTAACCCAGAAAGGGACTAATAGGAGGAAATGAAATATCCACAGCATAGGTAAAAGCATTTTCAATGAATGCAAGCTACTCATCACTAATTCTGGTAGTATTCAATGATTACAGCACATGATAAACAGATGACACCACTATCTAAGGGTGAATTGTTTAAGATTCTCTCTGATTGGCAATAAAATACGACAAAGTCATGTTTGATAAGATAGAGGGGAGATAAGGATGTAGTGAGATAAAAACGTATAGCTTGGCTCAATTCTAAAGTACTTAAAGTGATCAGATAGAACGTCAATATCTAGGTGGTGGCTTTATTGAAAATTATTGTATGTTGGAACAGTTGTATGATCCTATAAAAGATAGAGAAGACTACTTAAGTAAAAGGACTTGAACCAATCCTGCTCCTTAGGGATTTAGATAGTTTGCACTAAGACATTAACTGGCAATTAAATTGAATGAAGCTTGATATAGGTGGTATAGATTGACTAAGATGTAAAGAGCTTATTTTCTTATCTTTATGTATATATTATACACTGACAGAGGAGGAAGAGCAGGGTCAGAACTCTTTTATATACATAACATTAGATGAAGCAGTGATGCTGCTGCTGCTGATGATGATGATTACTGTTTTACATACACTGAAACATAGACATTCAGGGCTGCTTTTCATTTAAATGTATTCCTCTAAAAGCTAGAGTTGTAGTTTGGAGGATTTCTCTGTAGTACCTCTGCAGTTAATGGAAAGAGATTGGCCTAAGGGATCCACATCTGGATCCTGTCCAGATAGCAAAAACATTCTTATTTTTTAAAGTAATTTTCAAGAAAATCTTTACACTCCTAAAATAATGAAATGGATGCAGGCTATTTGTGAATATCTGTTTGGATGTTGTTTTGGACTGAGCTCTGTTGCTTTTTTTTCTCAGCAAAGCCATCTTGCACTCCTAACATTTGCCTTGTTAGTATTTCATGTCCTTCCTTGCTGTAGCCTTAATTGCCCTAATAAGTTTTGTATTCTTCTGCTCATTTTCTGCCTTTGGACTGTTATCTTCAGCTGATGCTGTTTGCTTTGTCAGACAAAAAAGTATCATTCAAAAAAATGTTTCCTCCAAATAAGCCTTCTGACCATGTTTTACACATTGATTATATGAGTAGCAATTAAATGTTGTGATGAAAAAAGTATTCTGAGTTCCTGGTTAACAAGCCCAAGTGTATTTTCTCCTGTTTGACTGGCAAGAACTTACCTCAAGTTTAGTCATGCAGTGGTCTTAACTCCTTGTAGATTTAAAGCTGTGTTTTGATTCTTTCATCTATCTCACGCAAGCCTTCCAGGCATAATTCTGCCTCTCTAGTCGTACCCTCCCTTGTTCATCCAAACAATCAGAAAAAGAGCACAAGATAAGTTTTTCTGATGGAAAAAAAAGAAACCAAGAAAAAGCTTGTCAATTCCCAGCTTGTCTTGTGCCTAGGGAGTATATATGCTTTTTCAATTAGGATTTCTGAAGTTCCTTTAAATGCACTAGCTATGCCCTATACAGGCTTCAGCAAATAGAGCCTGAGAGGCCTTATAACCTTCCAGTCTCCCATAAATGCATTTGCCTACTGATTTTCCCTTTTTTCCTCTGTGCATCTGCTGTTGCTGTCATTTTAGTCCTCTCTAGAAAGTCAGTCCTAGAGAAATGCAGTTATTGGGGGAAAGACTGAACAAACAGCAAGTCTTATTCTTACTGCTGATGAAGGGCTGGCTTATTCCTAGAGGTGTCTGAAAAAGCCAGAGAGCCTGGACTGAACCTAAAGCTTGTTTTTTTTTTTTTAGATCTCCATGAGCAATACTCAGTTTTTTATATTTTTACAATTTATAATTACTCAGTAATTACATTTAACTTTGGAAATCCTAATATCTAAGCCAGGTTTAATTTGACACTGAAGAGTTATTTCTTTTTATTGACCTACCACATGAAACAGCTATAAGTTATTTGCAAGCAGTTAATCAGGAAAAAATTGCTTGGCATTTGTGCTATTTGTTTCCATCAGGCGGTATGGGACGTATATTTATGTTTTGAAGCTTTAAGGAACACTGTATTGCATTGCTGAAGGCTTTAGACTGTTCTTTGAAAGAAAAGCAGTTGAAGAAATATATACTGCTGCCTGAATTATTACACATATCTAAATAACAAAGCCCCAGCCGTGCTTGCCTCCTGCATGTAACGGCAGTAAAAGGTACTTGTAATTTTAATTACTTAGAGCAAAATTCAAGTGGTTTATTAATATCAACAGAACCCTAGGACAGAATTATAGTAATGTTTTATATACACTTGGGGGGATGCTAGTGGAAATAACAGGCAAGGTATAAATCTGCTTTCCTGCTGCTTCACAGCTCAGTGGAAATTTAACCTGAGATTCAGACCTCCATCTGATGGGAGGGGAAGAGGGAAGAAGAGCACAAACAGTCACCCCAGGAGAAGAGTTTCCTTCTTCCATATCTTAGGAGAATGTTTCTGCCATCAGTGCAGAGGCTGGAGCCTGACTAATGGAGGTTCAGTACACTTGAGAGGGAGATGGATAGACTACCTCCTGCTCTCAGGTCTCTTATCCTACTGTTATCCAGGCATCTGTCCAGCTCCTAGCAAAGATCAGAGCATGCTTCATCCTACTGTAAATGACACCAGAAGCTGATGTTCCCTCAGGGTTATGCTAAGAGCCTTAGGTACCAGCCAGGGGTGCCTCAGATGAGGGGACATTTTTCTCCCCGTCACTCCTACTACATATCCATGCGCCATACAGTGAACACTCCTATGGCCGTATCTGACTAATTTGCTTTGCATGATGGGAAGGATGCAAATCAGCTGCATTCTCCAAAGGATTTGTCCTGATGGCCATAGTGAAAGGATCAAACTGCAGTTAAAGAACAAGTTGGAAGTCTCTTTGCGCAAGGACGCTTGTTAACCTCAAACAACACATTATAGGACAAGAAACCTCCTTGTAATAAAAAACTTTCTGTAGCCTGTTTTTTACTCTACTTGAAAGGAACAGGATCCGCTGAATTCCCTTGCTCTATCCAAAGCATACATGGATTTTCCTCAAAATAGGCAGGTGCTTCAGTTTTTTCGAGTTAACCCAATATTCTTAATATCTCTGATTCATATTATGTTTTTTATTTGTGTTCTGATGCTTGCCTTAACTGTTGTCCACCTGTCTTTGGCTTATCCTATCTAGTGACCTTCACTTTCCTTCTTTATCTTGGATACTTCTGCTTAATGCTTTGCCCTTTTTTAGCTTCCCTATGGATTCATGGCTTAACATGGCCCTCCCTCCTACTACTGTATAATATATATAATATTATATAATATATTTTATATTTGTCTACATTTAAAATGTAGTCTCCTTTTGGCTTTTATTATTACTGTTTTATCAGTTCCAATGTTGAGTGCATTGACTGCGATAACAAAGTTCCCATTGGTTCAAAAGAAACTCAGCTGAGTCATGGCAATGGAAAACCATGTGCGTAATCTTATTACAGATATCCGTGGTACTCTTAATTAATCATCCAGATTCATTCCCCAAAAGCATTAACCAAATCCAGTCTAGAAGTTGAGGGATTAATGATAAGCAGCAGGAAGTCTTTATAAAAAGCTGTCCTCTTATTGTGTAAAAGACAGGGCTTATAGTATAGAATGACAGATCTTCAGTGCTCACAGCCATTGTCACATAAACATGGAGAGTTTCTACTCCAGCATTTTAAAATATCTTCATGCCTATTTTAACAAGCTCTGTACAGATTTAATATTTACTGGCTAGCAAGAGGCAGCATGAACCCACTGTAACTTCTTTCTCCTCATACTGCAAAAAAAACCCCAAAACGAAATCCACCTATGGGCATTCATGTCCCCAGGAAGGTTGTAGAAATTGCTGCTTTTTGAAACAAAAACTTGCAAACTCCTAAAAGTTGGCAGGAATCAAGTTGACAAAGGATAAAGGCGTATCAAACAGAACCTCCACAAAAAGCACACATGCCTTGTGCCCAGGTGGATGGCGAGAAAATAAGGTATCTGTAGTAAATTTATGTGCCATAGTGTAGTCCCAGCTTAAAAAACTAGAGAGAAGCATGAAAGTGGCTAAGGAAAACCATCACTTTCTCCCCATTTCTTTCCTGATCCACTTCACAGACCCTAAGGCTGTGATTCCCCAGTATCTGCTGAAATCAAAGGCAATCCATTAGACCATCTCACCAATATCTGTCCAGTATGTGTGAAATATTTTAGAGTTAAGCTGAATTTCTAATCTGAAGGGTTAAAAAAGGAGATTTTTTCGCTTATTTTAAATAAATTCATCAAATAGGAAACATAATGTTACAATGCTGCCTTGTTTATTCAAAGTGTTTGTGTTGGAAAAAAAATCTCATTTTCCTCAGTCTCATCCCTCTTTTGAAGGCTACTACAAACACAATGTTATAGTCTGAGTAAAAGACTGAATTTAGTGGAGGATACTTGGGGTAGACTGTACTCTTTGTTGCCTGTTCATTCATCTGATATGGGTACACTTAAATCTGTGGAATTGTTATGAATCTCCTGACTGTATCCATGGTCCTCCATATAAAGTACCTTCTTTCCCAGGGACAGAGCAGCCCTCCTAACTTTCCAACCAGAACCTCAAGGTGGCTTCCCATCTTTAACCCTGCTCTGTAACGAAAACTCCCATGGCCTTGAAGCAGCACAAAGGATTAAATCTTTCTCTGTGGTGTTTCCCATGAATGACAATTAATATAACTTTGCTGTAGGGATACATCTGACATTGCACTGTTCAGCAGTGCACTTATGAAGTTAAAATAATTCACTCTGTAAAGATATATAAGATTATGTATCAATTTATGAACACTTAGAATATTAAGAGAGGTACTTTTTGGTCTACAAAGCACTGTTTCACTGTCGTTTCAAAAACTCAGATTTAGTATGTGACCTAGAGATTTTAATTATTCTTGCAGTAGTGATAAACAGAAGTAATCTAATAAAGGTATCGTCTACATTAAGAAAGGTTAATAGATTATAAATATTAAACTTGTTAGATATACTTAGAGTGTTTAATAGCAATAATGCTTGGATGTTCTCAGGGCTTTTCAGCATAGGATCTCAAAAGCACATTAAGAAAGTAGCTATGTCCCAGGGTACTTGTGAGTAACTGGTGGCAGCAGCTTAACTCAGGCCCTGTATCCTGATGATGGCAGAGCCTGCAATGGAGTGGGGGTTTGCACTGCCACTACTTGTAGCACACACTAGTAGGTACTTTAAGATTTTATAATAGGCTTTTCCATCCCAGCATTCTCTGCCTTTTCCTTCTCCCAGTGTCTGAGGGCAGATATTCTTCTAGGAAGCAGGCTTACATTGCTGTCTTATAATAAAATAGCTGGGCCCAATTGTATTAATATCTGCCTTAATGGCAGCTGAAAGAAGAAAGAGGAGCTTTCTCGCACCCCCCAGGAAAAGAGAAATAGCCAGTGGGCTCAAGAACAAGCAATTAGCCTCTCTGAGAGTGGGAGACTGGAGTGATCAGGATAGCAGGATAGGTACGGTATAATTACAAAGCATGTGGTGCTAAAAGGCTCATCCTATATAGTTCCTTTTAAATAAAATCTATGCTTGAAGGAGGAACTCAGTGTGCCAAACTGAATGGCCTCTCTGGGGGCGGTCAGCACAGCAACTTGCTTTAAGCATTTTGATGAGAGGTCCCAGGAAAATTAACCTGCTTGCCTCCAGGGATCTGACTTGCTGTTTCCCAAGAATTAACCCAGCAGGCCACTCTGCTGAACCTCACTTTGAGCTCCTGTAAGGAAGCAGGACAGACTTGGAAAACTTGGGAAGAGGCTGTGCCTAGGACATTATTTTTCATCCTCATCCTGAATTCTTCTGGACACAGCACCAATAGTGTGCACAGACAGAAACTTAAATCACAGAGAAAAGGGTAGGAGAGCTTAAGAGGCGCACAGCTTCTGGACAGCTAAAGCAGATTTACTTTGAAGCTGTAAATTGTGAGGTCTAAGGCAACTCCAAAAATCCCAGTACTCTTTAAGGATTGTGATGGACATGAACAATCAAACAAGAAGGCATTTTTCTGTTTATCTGTGTAAACACTGTAAACAGTGGATGTGGCATTCAGTTCATATTGCAAGCTTTTTAGTATCAACAGTGGGAAAAATTTGACAGAGGAGAGACATGAAAAAGAAAAGACAAGGAAAAAAGAACAAAAGAAATACTGACATAGAAAATAAGAAGAAAGACAAAGTGCAGAGTATACACAGGAGAGCAGAAAAGAATGCACTTATTTAAAGTGTTTAAAATCAGTCTTCCTGGTAAAAGGGCAACACAGGAATCAGTCTGGATCTGCTGGCTCTTACACCTTTTTGTATTTTAAATAGGTAGCAATTTTCTTCCTGGCAAATATCTGGCAAGTTATTTATGTAGGCTGAAACCCTCTCCACTTCACAGGCCACTGGGAGTGCTTAAATCCTACCTAATCTTTGATTCAAGCAGCTGGCAGTAAAACTTAAATTGAACAGACTTTGTAATTTTCATCCCAGAGCACTGTCCATAAAAAGGGTGACTTGAAATACAGAATATATTTGCTTGGAAGTGTCTTTACTGTTATTTTCTGAAAGATCTTTGGATGTCCCTTTCTTCATCTCATCTCTTGTCCTTGTCATGCGTGATACTATTTGGGAGGGCAGTGCAGAGTTCTGTAAATGTTCAGGTAAGAAGAAGAAAAAAGAATGTGATTCTGTATTTGGTTTTCATTGTCTCTGCTTGTGTGTTTGAGGCCAGTAGCATATGCTTATTTGCTTAGTCGATTCTGAAAGAACCTTTTCTTTGAGGACAAAGGTCGCCTCACAGATTGAATTTATTTTTTTTCTTTCTGAGTCAGAGTCTGAACAATAGATTTTTTTTTTAATCCTGTTTTTAGGTTTTAGATATTTTAATTCTGTTTTCATATGTTCCAACTTCAGATTTTCTTCACTTTTCTATCTTAAGAATGCCTAAAGTGTGAGCTACTGTCAAACATGGTCCCCTGGCCTTAACATCTTTACTAAAAGTATTACAAGAGTAGAGGTTTAAAACAGCTTGCACACTGTTTCTATGGCAGAAAACATGCATAACTACATTGGAATGCACTTCACATTCAATGCTTTACAAAGACAACTAGCCAGGAGTGGGCTGGTAGTGAAGAATGTAGAGGTGATGCCCAGTTATTTTTAATACTGTATGTATCCTAGACAGTGAAAGGGTTAAGAAGTAGCTATCACTGAATTGTTGATATTGATGGCATAATGATGAGGAGGGTTATTATTTGAGGTGATTTAGGTCTTGCAGTTAGACAGCATCCCATATACAAATATGCAAAGGAAAGCAATTGCCAGATAAACCCAAGGGGGTGTTGAAACTCTGAGACTTAAATCTAGCTTTTTTCTTACATTTTATGGAATTCACCGATATTATTTGAAATGCAGATGTTCTTTATGCACAGAACCATGAGAGCTTCTCAGAAAATATTGAAAATACTTAACATTTTAGGAAATTTGGAAATAATATCCATCAGTGCCATCTCTTCCAGTTATGCTTACAGCAGGTATAAACAGAAGGTTAAAAAACCAAAACGTGAGGAAGATATTCTCACCAGGACTTTGCATCTATGTCTGGGAACTGTTGGATATATGGTCATACAGACAGTCAGAAGCCTTTATGGCCATCTCGCATTTGACTGTTGCTATTTGTGACACTCTACTCTGATCAAATTTGAAGAGAATTCATTCAGGTACAGCAGGAACTCTACAGCAGTGTGTGTGTGATGCAGTCTGGTGAGCATCTCTAGACAGAGACATTTGAATCATTCCTCTTCCTTTCTCCTTTCCTTCACTGCCTTGTTCTGTGAATTCAAGACATAATACTACAAATAACTGAACTATTTCAGAAGAGGGAAAACTGGAAAGACACTGTCCTTACAGCTAGGCTAATATCACAGAGAAAGACTGCGTGTAAATTTGACAAAAATGTGAATTTGTTCTGAATGGAGGTTGTGAATGTAGGAGGCGTGCAAACAGAATAGTGGTGGATGGTCTCGAGACAGCACATCTAAATGCAGATTTCAGAATGATTGCAGGATGGCAACATCACTTCCAAAATAGCTAATATTTCTGTTAGAAATGTGCTTTTGTCATCTGTGTTTTTTGAGTTGGGAAATATAAACAGATTAAAAAGTTATCAGACAGTAGCCAAACTAAAGTAACACAGCATTCAAGTAGAACAAGCTTCTTGCAAACAGACTAAAAATTATGTGCGGAGAATAGTCACCAAATAACTTCAAATATACTAGAGGAAAGGATGATATGTTCCTGGCAGGTTGTGGCCAGTGTAGGTTTCATGTATGTGACTCCTGGCAGATGAATTCATTCTGATACAAGATGGAGCCTATGAGGAAATTGGCTACATAAGTAGAAGTTCACACTCCATTTCTTTTAAGGTTGCTAAGCACAACAGTTATTGATCTCAGTGGTAAGGCAAACATATAAATTAATAAATGTCCTATTAATGAGTACACTAAACATGAAAATGTCTGAACTGGAGGAATACCAACTGGGCATGTTTTATGTTGGTTAAACAACCCATCTAATAGGACAAGAGTCAAAGGTTGTAGCACACATAATGCTGAGAACTAGTTTTGTCTTAAATCTACCTTTGTCAATAAAGAATCTTTCAGAAAAGTGGTGATGATGCAGAGGTTTAATAGCAGTATGATTTTGAGTGTGAGCACACTTGTAAATAGCTTTATATGTACAAAACCAACCCAATGACTATAATTCCTTAATCTAAAATGAAGAAGGGTAGCCAACTGTAACAAAACCAGTTCCCTTAAACTAAAGATTCTTCAAACTGAGCAAATTTTGACTGTTTCTTCCTGAATTTTTAATCCGACCTTGCCTTTTTCACATGAAGCATCCTTGTTCTTGATTGGAAATGAAAATCTGCTGCCTCCAGTTTCCAAGGTTTGAGAGTTTTCTCTCCACATTTGTAAGCTGTCTGCAGCCTAGACATCTACCAATTTCTGCTCCATTGCCTCTTGAATACGGGAGCGGTGTTGTAAAGTTAAAAAGCCATAAATTTGACTCGAAATTTTACCCTGCGTGCATCAATTTTGCACTGCTTATTCTGCAAGATGCTTACTGTAAATTAAATTAAATGTATTCCAGCAGCAAATGTGTTAAATTTTAGGGCGGTGGGGATGCTGCAGCAGAATACATGTTACAGAGAGTAACAAGCCTGCTGCCAAATGCAGCTCTCACTGCAGAGCCCCTGGAACACAGTCCTCAGGCACCCTAGTCTTCATTAAATAAACACAACCTTTTGTTATTGTGATATGTGGCTGGTATTTTTATGCACAGTGTAAGACACAGCCTAGTGTGGATCTCTGTATGTGTGCCTGCAAGGGCAGCAAGAAAAATCAGAGACTGATGGAGTTATAACGCTCTGTGATCAGAGCTGAGCAGAGCCTTATCTGACTGCATAAGTCCCAGTCCGCTGTACTTCACACACACACTGGACTAAAGATTTCCAAAAGCCCACAAGTGGTTGGATGTTCTCTCCCCAATTTGAAACCAGTCTTAGTTGGATACTGATTGTCCTCGATGGCTTTGCTTTGAAAGCTTCTCTGGGATGACTAAAGTGAGCACTGAAGAGAGGAGGCTTGAGTGCTGTGGTCGTGCAAGGCATCATCAGAGGAGGGAGGAGGACAGGTCTGCGGGCTTAAGATGCCTCTTACCTCTTCCACAGCACCAGCTGCAGAGGTGCGTCAGCCTCTGCTGAGCAGGGTGCTTGAACGTCACCCTCACCTGGGCAAGCAGAGGGCCAGCCAGCCACAGGACAGAGTTACT
The DNA here is from genome assembly GCF_003031625.1 of Empidonax traillii. Taxonomy (NCBI): domain Eukaryota; kingdom Metazoa; phylum Chordata; class Aves; order Passeriformes; family Tyrannidae; genus Empidonax; species Empidonax traillii. Next base: position 133,660 of record NW_020955783.1, read on the forward strand.
GCATACAGGTCTTTGATGTTTGGAATTTTAGGCTTAAATAGAACATTGCCAGCCTGAAACACGTTAACAACTCTACAAACCCTGCAATGCTGCACATATGCAGAGTTAAAATGACATGTCATCCAAAAAAACATTTGTTCTCAATGTGTTTTTCTAGGTAAGCAGCATCATCCTCCAAGTAAAATAATGTACTTACTGTGTCTGTCCTTTAAAAAATAAGAGAGCATAAGCCTTTTAGAAGGAAAGAATATAAGTGCTCAGCAACAAGGACTTTTTAATAAATATCCTTTTAATTCTTAGGATTGTTCCACTGATTACAAGTATATAATTGGAAGAGGAGTCTGATTGTCCTGCCTTGCACAGCCCTTTACCTCCAGGAAAAACTGAAGTGAAATTTCGATGTAAAATGCTGATGTAGTGTTTTCCTGCTTATATAGCAGAGGCTCAGAAGATCCTAGAAGATCTTATCTGAGACAGGAGCCAGACAGAGTTCTCTAGGTTCTGATAGTACTGGTCAACTGAATCTGAGGGAACCTCTGAAATTCTGTGGCTGTATTTTACCCACCAGTGAGCCTGAAGTTTCTTCACAGAGGCAGTATAAATTGAATTAATATTTTATAATGTGCTTTGAAATCCTCAGATAAAAGGCACTGCAACATTGCAAAATATTTCATGGACAGAACCATCTGAGGTGAGATCTGCCTCCTTTTATGTAACTTCTTTGAAAAATCAGAAACTAATTGGACTCTGAGATGAAATAGTGCCATGGAACAAGATGGACCCACGGTTTTCAAACATGCCTATGATTGGTCAGGTAATTGTACTAAGAAGACTTGGAAATAAGCATGAAAGCCAGGGTTGTTTGTATTTAATTTGACCAAGGTGATATTTTGTGGTCTTGTGGTCTTCTCTCCAGAAGGATCATTTTGAATGGAGCCTAGTGATTTTTTTGTATAGAGCTCATCACCTTATTTGTTCATGAAAGCACAGTGTACTTTGAGGACTGACTTCCCTTCCTTGGGAAGATAAATATTTCCATTCTTCCTCTGCATCTCGGGATCTTCCAGTGATAGGTAACATCAACTTTGATGAAGAGCTGCAGAACAATCACCTCACAAGAGATTAAACACGTCCTCTACTTAGTCAGCCCCTACTTAGAGCTACTACTGCACAGAAGAGGCATAGGAAGTGCAAAACACCCTGGAGCTTCATCAGACTGCAGATCAGCAGATGAGACCTGTGAGAAAGCTCGCTTCTTAAATATGAAGAACTCTCCAGACAGCAGAAGTAAGGTGGTGTTTTCCCACGTTTTCCTGAACAGTCTGTTGGGACTGCTTTTCAATAGCTACTATTTATACAATTAACAAATACTTTAGAAGGTTTGTGAAGTATTGATGGCTGCCCAGTCTTGTTTGCCAAGTACACTCATTTTAATTTGACCAAATCTTAAGAAGTGTTGAGTATTTGCATCTTTGCCTGCTGACGCATCTCGTTTTGGAACTTGGTAAATGTGCTGAGTATTTTCACAGCCACAGAAAAAATCACAAGGAGCAATGGGTGCTGAGGTCACTGTCCACAGAATCTTGTGAAACCTGGTTCTTTGCTTATAGTGATATAAATCTTTTTTATCTTTTTCATATTCATTCATTATGATGTGTTCTCTCCTGGATTCACTTGCATTAAGTCTTGTTAATTAATACCAGGTAGACTTTTGTGCTTTGACAGAATGGTAACTCTACTGCTGGTATGTCATGACTGGGGATCTTAAAATTATTGCTGAAAAAAAGACCCTACCATAAAAAGTTGCTACATACAGGCAGTATCCAGTTGTGACGTACTAAATTTTATTTAATGTGCGTAGGTATGGACATAGTTAGTTTCATGCCTGAAAAAGAAGTGTTAAACTGTGTTAAGAAAGCTGTAGAGTATGTGACTGCAGGTATTGGAATATCATTGGTAAATCCATTGGGTATCCTCATTTTGGCTGCTGGGTCGAATTTTGGTCTCCCAAAACATCAAGAACAGAAAGGCTGTGGAGAGGGTGGTAGAAGTGCTAAAGGCACGGATGAAAATCGACCCAGAAGAGCGACTGGACCTGAAGGAGAATAAAGGAGGGATAACGCGGAGCAAAGATTGGTTCGGAGAGTGTAAATTATCTTTCCCCCTCAGACAGAGCGAAGAGAACCAAGCAGACCGTGATAAGGCAGGAGCCGTTCCCCTGCGGTGCAGTAGCCCCGGGCCAACAGGCACGGCCGGGGCCGGGAGCCCGGCTTGCTCCGGGGAGCCCTGGCGCGCCGGCAGGAGCGGGAGCAGGAGCAGGAGCGGTGTCGGCAGCCGCATTACGGTCCCGGCTCCCTGCGTGCTCCGCCGGAGCCGGACCGCGGGGCCGGCGCCGTCCGGGGGCTCCGCAGCGCCCCGAGCCGCGGCGTCCGGGCGCCTCCCCCCGCCTCGACCCGGGGGGCGGCCCCGGGAGCCCTGGGGGCGGGCGGGGGGGGCCGTGCCGGTGACGTCGGGTTTGCAGCAGCCCCGAGCGGCAGCGGGCGGGCGGGCGAGCCCCAGCCCCCGCCGCCCGGTGCTGCGGCAGAGGGCGGCGGGCCGGGAGCCGTGCCGGGGGAGCGCCGCCGAGGAAGGGCTCCGGCGGCGCCAGGATGTAGGCGCGGGGCGGCGGGGAGCTGCCGCCGGCGACGGGCTCGCCATGAAGAAGCATTCGGCCAGGGTGGCCCCGCTCAGCGCCTGCAACAGCCCCGTCCTCACCCTCACCAAAGTGGAAGGTAAACGACGAGGCTGGGAGCGGGACGAGGATAGCTCGGGGAGACCGGGTACCGCGACGGGGGATGCTCCGGCGAGATCGAGTGCGGTGCTGGGGCGCTGCCCGGCGGCGGGGACTGCGCGACTCGTGGGCGGGCGGTGGGGACCCACGGCATCGCCGGGCATCGTCGGCGCCTACTCCTGTCCCTCGCCCCGCTCTGCTCCGGGTCTTTCCTCCCCCGCGCTCCAGAGGCAGAGCTTCTCTTCGGAGCTCCCCTCGGGGCCCGGGAGCAGCCTCCAAGACCCTAGGCAAGTACCTGCCATGCAGGACCCTTGGCAGGAGGGAGGGAGGGAAGGATGCTGGACGGATTTGCTCCACCGATGAGAGGAACATAGCCCCGTGTTCCAGCCTTCTTCCCTCACCTGTAGTTGCCAGTACACCAGCATGGTAGCTGTGGGGTTGGAGTCTTACGGCCAGGATGGACATTTGGAGTCCCACAGCAGTGGCGGGCGGGTGGGGTGGTGAGGGTGGTGGTGGCAGACCTTGAGGAACCACAGGGAGCTTTTGAGACTTTCAAGGATCATGGCAGGGGACCTTGAAAAGGGCACTGATGTGCTCAGGAGGGTTCCATGGAGAAATCTGAAGCTCTGGGTGTACCCACTAGGGAGGTCGGAGGTGAGGAGCTGTGATCTTGGGTAGGAACCTTTAAGCCATGTCCTGGAGGAGCACAGCAGGTGAGATTGGGGGTGACGTGAAGGCAGGGTGCAGGTCAGGAAGAGGACCCCATGTGAGGGATGGATATAGAGCTCAGTTCCTGAAGGAAGAGCGAAGAGAAAGCTACTGGTTTGGGGGATCTCCTGGGGGATGTTCATAATTAGTTGAAAGAATGGAGTTGGTGAAAGAAAAAGGTTGGCCAAGGGGAATTGAGGGAGGAGAGGCAGAAAAGGGATGAGCAAGATGAGACAAAGAGGAAGAATAGCTCAAAAAAGTAATGATTGAACAGTAAGAGGCAAAGTGTGAATGACAGTCCATAGAAAGCTCATGAAAAAGACATAAGTACTACTGAAAAGCTGAAGAACAAAGAAAGACAAAGAAAAAATGGTAGCAAAAGCTCTGTGGAGGAGAAAGTGAGAATATGCACAGGAGGGGAAAAGGAACTAAAATCAGCAAGTATAAGTGAAAAATCGGCTACCTGAAGGTTGTTATTTCAGTTCACAACTGTTACATTCCCACAACATAAAAATCACCTACTGGAGAGATAGGAAAAGTTATCTCGGTTTTCGATGGAAAGAAGAGCAGGCTTGATCTTCATTACACTATAATTATAATTAAAAAAAGCTCTTGGAGTTGGCCCCGTGCACAGTAGAGTGTTTCTCTCAAGGTTTGCATTGGAGGCTCCTCTGGGCGAGGGCCATATCTCCCTTTCTTGTGGTACACTGCAAATGCTTTATGAATCATAAATAATAATAACCCACTGGGTTCCAGCTTTGAAATGTGGGTCATTTCATTCCTCTTCTACCAGTTCAGATACAGTTTATTACCTACCTTATATAGACACAGAAGCAGAGAAATCTTTTGCCATGCTATAAAATGGAATCCTTTCAAGCATTTCCTTGTCTGCTCTGCATACCAGCTCTCAGATACCCTATGGCCACCCACCAGGGACTTTGTTGACCTAGTTAGACTTTTCCTTCTTTACTTTGGATTCCTTTTTTCTTCGTCATCAGTGGCAAAAATCTAAATTGCCTTGATGGTGTATGATAGGACCTGGAGTTTCTTTCCTTCTCCTTAATGAAACAGACTGACTTTGTTTGAGAGCTTCCTTCTACAAATCAATTGACAACATTTCCTTTCAGACTAGTATTGACTAATTTTGTCAGCTGGTGTTTAAAGCCATGTAAAAAAAGCCTCAGTGTAGTTATAGGCAAAAATAAAGTGAGGCAGTGGGCATACTGTGGACTGCTGGCTTCCCTTGGTCTGGCTGCAGTACCTCTGGTAAAGATTTGCCTTTCTAAAGTTCTCTGGTAGCCCAATCCCATTGCAAGAGCATAGACATTGCTGCGAGAGCAGGACAGCAAGAACTTTCCTCTGCTTTGTAGTTATGACTGTTTTCTCCCCTATCAACCAGCATCGAAGCATTTCAAGGATCTCTGGCAGAACCAGTAGGAATATGTTTCATTCTAGGATGGTTAGCCAAGAGGAGCCTTTCATTGATATGCATTGCTGTAAAGCCCTCCAGCATTCCCTCTATTTTCCTGCTGGTGCAGTAGCTTCTTTGCTTTAAAAGGAAGATAAGGACTTAGTGCGCCTTCAGAAGCGTGACTGCCATTTCAAATTATTTCAGAGATTGAATCATCAGTATGCTCAGAGCCTGCTGTACCAGCATTTTTCAAGACAACTGTATATACATGTGTTGCTCAGGCAGGCAGTAACCATACCATGTGTTTTCTAAGCCTGGTGCCGTTGCACATGCTCCGTATTTTGAGAAATGTAGGCTTGGTGCCTAATTTGTGCTTTTTCGTCTTTCTGTTGTTGTTTTTCTCACCGATTTCTATCCATACTGCAGTGGCTGTTCCTCTCAGACCAGCCAGTTGACTGGTTTCACCTTATTTGTTCATGAAAGCACAGTGTACTTTGAGGACTGACTTCCCTTCCTTGGGAAGGTACATATTTCCATTCTTGCTCTGCATCTCAGGACCTTCCAGAGACAGGTAACATCAACTTTGATGAAGAGCTGCAGAACATTCACCTCACCAGAGAAAACATGTCCTCACTTAGTCCCTACTTAGAGCCACTTATTCCCATGCTTTCAGCACCAGTCTTTTCATATACCACATCTCCTCTGCACCGTTCTGTCAGGAAGAGCGATTGGTGATATTCAAAGATGCTTATAAGGCAAATGACAGCTCTCTGCTACCAGTTATTGCACATAAATGTCTAAACTGAGTTGCCATGGAACCAGATCATACCGCATGTTCAGCTGGAGTAACCATCACTGGAGTTGCATCGAATTTGTGTAAACACAAATGAGAAATGAATTTGGCCTTTAATACATTTGCATGCCTGCAGGGAATTCATAACAAGCGTATCAACACTGTAATCACTTTAATAATAAATCTTTTTTACTTCTTTAGCAAGCACAAACTGAAGATCCCAAGCACAGCAAAAACTTTCATGACTGGCAGACAGCTTCCTAAGAGATGAGATTCTTATTATCGTCATTTTGCAGATGGAGCAGTCCAGAAACTGCAGAATGAAGCAACTTGCCTAAAAACAAGCAGCACATCTTTTCACAAAACAGGCAAGAAAAGACCTACAGCAGATAGGAATGGACCCCCAAAATTCCCATATATGTTTTCTGGCCATAGGAGGACCCTACCATAAATGCAAATAGGGTGGGAGAAACCTTTTTTATGGAAATCAGTGACTTTAAGTTCCTACTAAAGCATCCTTTTTGGGAAATAAGCTCAAATGGTGCATAAAAATATCTCTGGATAAAACTGTGTAATTGTTAGCTGTGTTCTTCTGGTGGCATCTAAAGGTTTTGGTAGTCAGGCAATGTTCACTTGTACTTTGACTGAGCACTAGGGCAGACCCTCTGAAAATCTCACCCCAGACTTCACATCTGTAGAAGCAAGATTTGTGCCCACTGGTCTTTTTCACACGAAAGCCATACATTATAGACACATGCAATGCTTGTGTGTTCTAGAAAACGCAAGCAGGTGGAGAGCAGGAGAGGCCAGTGGTTCGGTGGCTCAACTGGGGCTGTTGGTTTGTGTGTGCTTCCCCACTGAAGCAGGCTTGGTGAATAATGCATGCTGGCTTCTGCATGAAGTAATTAACTTGGAAAATGTTCACATTTGTTCAGGCTGTCTTTTTGCACAGAAGACAGTCTTCAAAGTGAGCATTCACAGTCAGGATAGAGACCATCAAACCCATCTTGTTCTTGCTCCGTAGCTATGGTAGCAGCTTTCTCCCACTCCTGACTGGAATTGGGTGAAGGTGATGGTAACGAGTTTGTAGCTACAGGAATGAATGAGGGTGTAGGTTTGCTGTGTTTGCTTCTCCATGGTACCTGCCAGCATGCACTCTGTTACTACAGGGTGAAGATAGTGTGAGTTACTCCCCTGATGGAAAAGAGGTACCCTCTTCCATGCTTACTGTGGGTACTGAGTGTTAAATGCACATGGGCAGTAATTACACTCTGGTTTTGGCCCAGGGCAACTTTTGCCCAATTTTCATATTCTTTGCAGCATTTTCAGTTAGCACAACAGTGTGTTTGAGCAGATAACCGAGATCTTGTTCCAAGGCGTGAGGAGTTTCTTGTTACATAATACCTGGCTCCCTTCCCGAATGGCACCATGCTTTCTTAGACATTAAACAGCCTCAAAATGAGCTCCTCTTAGCTGTGCCAGGCTTTCTCTCTGGGGAGTCCCTCCAGCTCCTCTTTGATCATGTCCCACTGGTTATTTTGCCTGCCATTTTGCCTGTGCAAATATAAGCCATAGGTTTGGAGGTGACTCATTACTTATGCACTGTATGTCCCTTCCTCAAATGATACAAAAATAAAATGAGACCATTTTGATGTTACTAAACTAATGCCAGAGCAGTAGTTTTAATGCATCATGAAGCAGAAAGATAAGTTATTAAAGATTTATCTAAGCTGCCTTACTGTAGTGGCTGAAATGAACCAATATGTAAACGCTGTGGACAAACCATAGTTTCATTTACAGACAGAGCTTAAGAATGACAGCATCCATTGGATCATCTTCTCAGACCTTTTGTAGATCACAGACCATTACATTTCACCCAGTTATTCCTAAATGAGGTAAGGTGCATTTGTAGTCATCTTGAATCAATTTAGGCATTTGCTCTCAAAAAATAAGCAGATTACTAATCCATCTATTTAATTATAGATTTCTCCCACGAGAAGCTGGAACAAGAACCAGTAGAAAATAAATATTAAGTCACCAGAATGCATTATTCACTGTCTTCTGATTTCATTTTGTAATTCTTGTGAAAGAAATTTTGTCCCTCTTTCCTAATGGCTGACAATTGTAAACAGTAGGATTTGTAGCATAGAAGCAGCTCAGTGTAAGAGCTGGAGTTCAGAAAAGACTAGTAGTTCAACGTACAGGTCTGCGTTAGCTGAACATGTATTCCCCAGCAATTTCCCAGCAACAAGGCTCATATATAGGATTATTTATGTTGTTGCTTTCCTAGCACATTGTACTCAGTATAGCACATTCACTTACATGGTAAGCAGCTCACGGCACTTGCCTGGAGTACCATTGCCAACCTTTAGTCACAGCCCAGTTAATCTTTGTTAATTATAAACCATGAGATGCCACTGCAGACCTGGATAGCATCCTGCGGAAGCAGGAATTTGGCCAATAAAAGAGTAGATTTACTTTGTAGTCTTCAGTGAGTTTTGCTGACAGCCACTGCGGCATAAGATCAAAGGCAACAGGAAACAAGGTGTTTTTAGCAGCGCAGAGCTGGCTTGCTTTTAGGCAGAGCTGTCCACAAAATGTGTAGGCACCATGTATTGGAGAAACCAGGTGCCACCTCCCGTGTTAGCTGCCCAGTTCCAGAAACATGGATCCACTCTACCTGAACATAGTGCAGGGGTACCCAGCCTGGAAATTTTGTGAGTCCTACTCAAGACATGAATTTTGACATGGGATCTAGCACCCTTTGGTTATATGGAAGTTATATGTTGACTCTTCTGGAAGTAATAGGTATAAATTTTGTTCAATATCACCATTTCTGGCCCCAAGCATCCTTAATGTAAACAAAACAAAACAAAACAAAACAAACAAACAAACAAACAAACAAAAAAACAACAACAAAAAAAACAAGTGTAAGCCTCATAAGCCTTGCAACTCAGTCACAGAGAGTACAGAAGTGAGGAAGTAAGAGCTAGAAATGCCTTTTCAACAGTCACCTCAAATTCCCTAGTGCAACTCTCAGCAAGGATAATAGTGTAACTGTGGTTGAAAAAGGCATGAGTCTGTTTTCTGTAGCTGGTTGAAACAAGTGAAGAATAGTGGGTTGCAAAAGCCTCTCTCGTTAAAAAGAGGAAGAGGCAAGTATCAGAGAGAAAATAGAAACCAGAATTTTTGCATGTAATGTATTTTTGCTCACTGTTATACTGAGTACCTCAGTGCCCACGTGGGTGCAACCAAACCTAGGGGTTTTTTAAAGGAGACCCAGCTTTTGATGAGTTTGCTACTGAGAGCTAAGGTGACATCTCTTCTTTCTTCCAGTAGATCTTTGAGCATGGGGGGACTTCTGTGGATATGTGTGCATTACTCTAACCACTGTGAGCACACACAAGTCTATGTCATGTCCTCACTAATATCTGGTTATTGGTTGACAGAGGACAGGTGCTCCAACTATCTTGTTCTGAACTTAAGACCTAAGAAAAGCACTGTGTTTAAGGTTTGATAGCAGGTTAATCCTTTAGCTTCCAGGAGAACAGTCAATTGGAGTTAGAATTCAGTATGCAAGAAACCAGTGGGGTACAGCGGTCTTCTAACACTGTGCTTACTTGAAAGCAAGGCAACTCTGAATTTTTGAAAGCTCCATAGCAAAGAAAGAACATTGTCCCATTTTTGATAAAATGCAGTTAGCATAGTCTCCACTGTTGGCATGAACTCACTTACCTCCCTGTATATATGCACTGATATAAATGTGCTCTTTATATTAGTATAAGTAGTTGAATTCCCTTGGAGAGAAAACTATTACTCAAGAAGGATATGTAGCACTCAGATGCCTAGATAATTAATACAGTTGGTTCCTGTAGAGAATCCAGCCAGGTTTTTTTATAATTTCTTAACCCATTGTTCAATCTGAAATTTGAACAGACTGATAAAAAATTTCCCAGAATACAGTTTTTGGTCACATCTGATTTTTGTGATAATAGAAGTTCTGCTTCCATAACTCCTCAAAGTAAGTGGCAAAACTCCCAGTGACCTCACCAGGTAACTCAGAGTACAACTTAGTCCGATTTTTATTCAAGAAGGGAATGCAGAATAATATCAAGAATATGTAACTTATAATCAGGATTATTCTTTGCATGCTTTTATGGTGGTTACTTTCCAGTCCCACAGTGCTGATACTGTAATAAGTACCCAGTATCTTCCATTTTCACTATGGACTCCAGTCATGAATTCTAATTAATCATAAAAAGGACAGTGTTTAGGGGAACTTTCCACCTCACAAAATTCGAAGTAGAATATCATGTTTTAATAAGGTCCATTTGAATGCAGCACTTTTAATAGAATTTCTAAGCAGTTGCCTCTGAAGATAAATTAAATGGATTAAAGTCCAAATTGCTGCAATATGAAGGTGATAATTTTTCAGCTCTCTCTATATCACTAACAAGAGATTATATATATATATATATATATATATATATATATATATATATATACTCCTTACTGGAGTATTTGGCAGAGGAAGATAGGCATATATATGCTATATATGCTAGGGAGGAGAATTTGGTGTATCTTCAGCAAACATGTGCAGATTATTTAATTTCAGCTCTTAGTAAGTTTAGGTATAATATTTAGCACAGAATAAAACAGGAATTATTATTTTATAACCAATAGTGATAAAAAACATATCTCTGAGTAATACTTTAGGATATGGGAGTATCTGTTACAAGACACTTAGGCCTATTTGGTACAAGTTAAGATATATGGATGATCTGGAGATATCAGTACTATCAGACGTATTTCCACAGACAGGAGGACAAGAAAATCATCTTGACTACCAATGAACAAATAGTCCTATTTTCTGCCCTGCTGAAATTAAGGTGAGATGATCAGACAAGTTTGAATATCCTGCATAGGTTATCATAACACTTTACTTTTATAATTAGTTGATTTATACTGTGAATTCCTATAGCAAAAGAGGGTCTGAACTCAGGATGCTTTTTACTTGCTTTGAGTTCATGTTCATGCAGTTTCCCCCATTTTCAGATATCTACATCCCTTATTGTATAGCCTCAACCAAATTCAGACCTTCTGACCTACCAGATTAATACCCTGATTTTGCTCTTTAAAATAACTCTACGGTGGACTTTAAAGCTATTTTATATATTGATTTATTCTTAATTTAGTCATGCCATTTCGTGGTCAAATTAAGTAAAATTATTTTTATCTGCTACTGTAAGAGCAAAATATTTAAAGAAAGTCCTTTAAACTTTTCCCAAATAGCATCTAAAAATGCACATGTGCATTGCTGTGTTGACCCAGTATTTTAATTTAAAAACTGATTTAATAAAGTTTTTTGGAATTTTGTCATTTTTCCACTATGTTACCCTAATTTATATTCATTAAAAAATATAATACTGATCTTTTAGACCTTCAGCCCTGACCATGGTTGGAAAGTTAGGAAAATGTGAGAAAACCCAAAGTCATTGCAGTGCTAAGTGTTGCAGTCCCACCCACCAGCCACCCACAGGGGCTCACAGCTTTCCCGTAGGAATTCAAGAGCAGCTTCCTCAAAAATCACATACACAGCTGTCATATGAGGCCCGACCAAAGATCCATTGGGTCCTCCCTCCAGCTTGATGGAATTGACTGGGAACATGTATTTTCTAGCCTGAGACTCATCTTGCAGTGTGTGGGTATACTGACAGCTGCAGTTCCCTAGATGTAGGGGAGAAAAAATTCTCTTTTTTTCTGCTTTGTTCCTAGTAATTTTTGGCAGTTATTTTGCTTTTTCGGCTGTTCTTGAAACTCTGAGTTGCCCTTTTCCATTAAGCAGCCTGTGAAGAGCTCAGGATCCCTGGTGGCAATGACCAGAGCACATTACTGGGCATGCAGCATGTGGATAGTTTGCTCCCACCTGCACCTCTCTCTCAGCACACTTCTCCATCTGTCGATTTATGACCCAGTCACGTAGCCTGTCAGTCCCCACAGCTGGCCATTGCCCTCACTGACCTGCCAAACTGCACATTGTTAGGAAAATTTGTTACCTCACGGCTCATCCCTTTGGTCAGGTTACCTGTGATTAATGGTGGAGAGTGCAGGTCCCACAGCAGACCTCTGCAGAGCTTCATCCACTGCCCCCATTGCTGTATTTACTCCTCATTGGTTTCCTATCTCGCACTGAGCCTTTTATCCATTCCAACACCTTCTCTGTCTGCATATTTTCTGTAAGGCCCTTTGGAGTAGGATTTTATTAGAAGCCTCTTAAAAATCTAGAAAGGGTACATGCATCTCCTTTATTGATGTGCCAGTTGACCACCGTCAGAGAACACTGGTGAGGCTCTAGGATGAATCATCTAGTTTGCCCAGTAGATAATGCCAAGCAAAGACCTGTGCTTCATTCCATTTAAGATGCCCGTCCCTAACTATTGCTCATTCTCTTTAGCACTTCCCAGTCTGTTTCAGAGCTGAGTTGGCAGCTAAGTGGCTGAAACTTTTTCTTCAAGAAGTGGAGGTGGAGTGTGTGCTCCTCCTCAGTAGTTCAGTGCATAAAGCTTTCCACACCCCTGCTAGAAGGAGATGCCCTAACCCCCACAGGCCCTCTGACGCCAGGGGAACCCAGATATCAGCAAAACTGGTCTGCTCAGAATAGAAGACATCCTTATTTATCTGGAAAGCATGAATTAAGGAGGTCATTTGCCCAAAGGAGAAAAAGTGAGTTTCTAGGCCTTGTTCCAGTGACTATGTGAAATACAGGATAAAAATGTTTCTTAGAGATGACCCCTAAAATGAGAGATGAAAACTTTCAAATGTGTCTTTGAATCCTGACAGGATCTGTGTGTAAGAGAGGCACTTGGGTGTTAGGAATTATGGTGCTTTGTCGTGCCCAGGAACCTATTCTTTGGCATCTGTTGAGCTCTGGAGGGACTGGGAGAAGGATGCAGCTGGTATAAACATCTTTGGCAAAGCTAAAGCTAATTTGGAGAAGGAGGTAATGTCCCTTGATGCAGAAGGTAGGCTGCGTGTGCTCTCATTACTGATCTGTGCGGGAAGGTTGATACTGGCTTCCAAAATGAAATATTAACAGTTCCTTAAAAACAGCTACCAGGATGACCTGTGAAAGGAGAGGTCATCATTGACAATGGCACAAAAAAGCTGCACTAGCTATTGGGTGATCTGCCAGGCAACGAGTGAGACCCTATGACCTCCTCAGTCTTTAACCTGATCAGCTGTGAAGAAAATGCCTGGGCAACATATCTGAATAAATATCAACGTTTCAGATTCAGACAACTGCAATGGCAACTAGAGACAAAAATCAGTTCATGGATTTATTATTTCATCTTCTCTTCACAGGAAGATGCCTCAGCTGGTTTTTAACAGCTTAGCTTAAAAATCGTGAACACCAAAATAATTCATAGTTGGTGTGGTAGGCAGGAATGAGATAAAAGCAAAATCTGAGGGGTTTGTGTGTCTGCTGCTGAGGAAAATAATATTGTGTGTTGAGAAAACCACCATCAGAAGTCATCATATGTGTTCTCAGGTGTGTTGGAACTAATTGTCTCCCACTGATCTCTCCATGTAGTAATTACTGGGTGAAGAAAAGGTCACTCAGCATTCAAGGCTCTGAGAATAAACCTTGGGTAGTGTCCAGCGCTGATCCTCCTGCATATCACGGGTTTCTAGAACTCTAACCACACTGGGAATCAGGCAGGCACTGTCTTACAGGACTTGCCTCAGCTCCCTCTCCTCTCTATGATAAGCACATATTTTTGCAAGCTCTACAAACTTGTTCTGCGCAATGCTCAAACAGTTACAAAACATCTGAGAGGCTGCTTCAGTTGAAACGCATTCATAGCCTGGGGAAGCTGGCAAAGTTGTGCATTATCATTAGGTGCATGTTTTGGTCCCTAAGAGATAGGACCTTGGTCTGTAAGGGTCACATTCTCGCTCTGAAGGATTGACAAGGGCACCCAGCGCTTGTGTAATATTTCCTCCACTCATTTGCTGACTAGCTGACAACGGCTAAAGCAGGTCACCAATGAGAGCTAAATATGTTTATGTGGCGCTGCACAGCTCTGAGTCCACCAGTGCTGTCTATGGTGGCTTTACTATCTGTACTTGACGGCAGTGGTAGAGAGGTGGGACTCATCTCACCCAGCTTCAGACACCCACACAAAAGACACCTACTTCAAGCTTGTTGCCCCAGACTGCTTAGAGCTGGTGGAGAGAAACAAGCACTCAGAAAGGATGATTCATCTGGCTTGTTTTAATCGTCTACTTTAGGAGATAAATCGTGCTATGGAAATGCCTTTTTTCTGTCTACTAACTATGCAGAAAGTGTAAATCACTGTCTCAGATACACAAGTCTGCACAGCAGATGTCTCAAACTGAGTAGATGAATGCCACCCTTGGTTTTATCAGTATATTTTTAATATGCACATTGAGGTACAGTGTGGTCCTACAGTAAGCCTTTAGCTGGCTAGCTATGCTCAGGAGTCTTAAGACTCTTGTCCAGACTTTTGAAGAGGTCTGGACAAGCTATTTAAAAGTGTTAGAGAGTCAGCTGTTTTTCAGCCAGTCTGGGTTTGATGTCACCCCATCTGTGCACCTGTGGTTTGGGTGAGGAGAATGTCCCTAGTGGAGACACAGGGACTAGTGGGGGAAGTTACAGCCCTGGGTGTTGTGTGTGCCAGCTGACAGACAAGTGCCCCACATGGTAAATGACAGGATGAGACCACATGGGTGTATATCATCTGTAGCATCCATCATATCCAAAGACCATCCGGCTTTTGGGGGCAGATTGTGTCCTAGATATCCTCCAGGACAGTGCCACATCCAGTGGAAAAGGCTGTGCCCATTTGGCATCTAGCCCTCCGGCAGCACAAGAAATCATGAGGGCGCAATACAGTTTCTCTGACAGATACTGCAGACACTGACAGATATTACAAGTCTCTGTAACTGTTAATCACCAGGACAATGATATTTACCCCTATTATCATGGACCCCATTGCACGTGGGATAAGTTTCTATTCACTCCAGCATGTAAATGCATTAAAAGAATGTGCATTCCTAGAAATTTACCCTTCAGGTGCAAGACCACTTTAGAAGTGATACATGTAGTATTGTCTATTGCTGAAAGTGAATGTTTCTGTTGATGTGTTTAACACAAAATTAAATATAAATGGATAAGTAATTTTGCCTGTGTAGCAGAGAAAACATTAGTAAAGTTTAGCTTTAGGGAGTAATTGCCATGGAATAGAGTTTAAAGGCAGTGATATTCATGCAAGCTGTCCAGATGAACAGCTGGGCTCTTGCGTATGTGCACACTAAAAAGGGGGACCAGGGCGGGTGGCTTCAGCTCTTGGTGGAAAGAAGATCTTCACTACAAGTGTCTGTAATGGGCTGTCTATCACCACTATGTTATTGGATGTTGAGTGGCTGGTGCATCAGATAGTATAGCTGTGATTTCCCCCCTTCTCAGGGACTGCCAAGACTACTGGTACCTTGCTGTTTCAGTGATCATGATCGATTCATATTTTAGAAAAAATAATACAGCTTCAGTGTTGTGATTCAGAGCACCTACTCATCTTGAGATCTCATATACCCTAGTGGCTTAAGGCGTGTTCCCTAATGTTGAATGTCTTCAGCAGTAGTGGTTTAAATCCTGGTTTCCTGTTTCCTGGGGGAATAACTGCAGTAAGACAAGCATGGCAGATACCACGTCGGCTGTGTCTTCTAGAAGGAGGAACATTTTTTGCCTACCTCTCCAAGTACTTTCAGAAATGTAAACTGAGTGCAGTTGCATTGCCACAGAGGCACGAACTCCTCCTAAGCTCGTTTGGCGCCCTGGCTGCATGGATTAGCTTTTTTCTGTGCTCAGAAATCCCAGTGGTCCACGGGAAGGATGCTGGAGTTTGTGAGACTGTGTGAAGTGTTTGGTGTTGCAGTGACAATGCCCAGCAGAAAATCTTGAGAGGAAAGAAAACATTCAGTAATCATTGAGTGGTGGACAGCAAAGAGAGTGCTGGCAGCTGCCCAGTACGTGGTGGGGTTAAAAGAAATGAGTGTACTGTTGTTTGGTAAACTGAACCCCGACTGGCTGTGCAGCAAGTGAGGCTAGAAGCATTAGTTACAAGAAATGTATTACTAAGAAAAATGCATTAGAATTATTTTGTATGAGCTAAGAGTTCACAAGCAGTATTTTTTCAGTTCTAGCCTCTTTTAACGTCTGGGAGTTAGCTTGTAACCTTTCTATTATGTGTTTAATACAAGGTCACAATAACTTTGAACAATTTATTGGCCTGCTGGTGCATCTCCTGTTATGTGGGAGGCTGCCCACACAATCTTCTACTGAAAGCTGAAATAGGTGGAGAAGATCAGAAACATCTCATCTCTCTCAAAGCCTCTCAGAAGGGCTAGATGTTTATGCATTGACTGCTGTACACTGTCAAACAGAGGTCATGGTTTTCCTGTTACAAAATAGTGCTTTACTAGGCAAACTAATGGTACTCTTAGCTCAGATCATGCATTTCTTATCTGTAAAGAAATAACTAAGTAGTTCTTTACATAGAAAGAGACATTTTATTTCATAATGTATTAGTTCACATAAATACAAACTTAGGTTAACCTAAGAGGTTTTAAGAGATTTTCCATTCCAAATACTAATTCTCACCAAGATAGGGAAGGATTTTTTTGTGTGTGGATCTCTCTTACTCTGCCTTGAATATATATAAATGTTGGCTATAATATAGTCTTTCATTGTCCTGGCTGTAAATGTTTTCATCCTTCAATGTGTGCAGTGACTTCTGGACACTTGAAGTTGCAGATTCCTGGATTTCAGCACGAGTTACTGTACATCCTCCTTCAAGTGAATGGACCAACTAAACTGAAGTCAACCTGTAAAAGAAATAACTGCTGAGTGTTGCATGTGGGTGACTGACAATTGTAGTGGATGTTGAATGGGGTGAACTTAGTCAGGTAAAAAGCCCTAAAGCCTGCTGCTGAGGTCGGTCAGCACATTTTGATCTCTGTGAGAACTACTGAACCATCTAACCTCACTTTGCTCATTCATTCACAAGCTGGATACATTATCAACTGATAGTAGGTAATATAACAGGGCTATATAATATAACATAACAGGGCTATAACAATTCATGTTTAAGGATGTAAGGGGCAAGGTTTTTTAGGAGAGAAATTTCCAGCAGCGTGTTAGGCTCAGTTATAGCAGGGCAAAGCTCCAGTCCAGTCTCATTTGGTGCAGGACTCGAGCTAAAAAATGTTGGAGTTTCCCGGTCAGAGATGGACTTCAGGGCAGCCTATAGGTTGGTCTAATGTTTGCCATCTGGCTACAGTTTCAGGAGACATGCTTTTCTAGGGATCACTGAAATGTCTGGGTATCTAATTCAGTATTAATCGTGCTACTTACATTGCAGTGATTGTGCTTAACTTCAAGATTAAATACATTGTCGCCCTTCTCCTTTTCAGAAACACCACATTGCATAAACTGCCCATTTCCACATTTTCCAAGACAATAACAATTTCAAGTCTTGATGTAATCCCCTTTATTAAACTCAATACCATATTTTTCATTCATTTACACATCCTAACAGCAGGAGTTTAAGTGGTGTGTTAAGCCTTTCTATGTACCTCAAAGCAACATGTAATTTTCATTTCCATTTTACCCAGTGGCTTCTAAATCTAGAGGTGATAATTGTTATTTGCATTCTAATTATGCCTCAGTTGAACCAGAGGCTTTGCAATGATCTAAAAACAAAGGACATTTTGTGGCAGGATCTGGTGGGTTCTTTTGCTCATAAAGCTCCACATGACTTGAGAAGGGCCTAAGATTTGAAAATTAAAATGCAGGATGGATTTCCTTAGTAAGCCATGTGTTTTCTTCTCCCCAGGGGATGAGCGCTCCCGGGAGTCTCCAGCCCCAGCTGAAGCACAGATGCAAGCTGGGGCGGAAGGTGGTGGAAGGGTGAACCGCTGTTGCTGGAAATGCTCCGTGACACAACTCAAGAAGATTTTCTGGGGTGTGGCTGTGGTCCTGGGTGTCTGCTCCTCTTGGTCAGGTTCAACCCAGCTAGCAAAATTGACCTTTAAGAAATTCGATGCACCCTTCACTCTAACATGGTTTGCAACAAACTGGAACTTTTTATTCTTTCCTTTGTATTATCTTGGACATGTTTTTAAGTCAGCTGAAAAGCAGTCTCCAAAGCAAAGATACAGGTATGGGAGCTTTTATGTTTAATCCTGTGGCTCTTGCATGCTGCTCTACATTTAGCAGACGTTTTGTTCAAATCAGTCAGTTAAATCAAACTTGTGTTTGCTTTCCTCTCCAGGTTTGTTAAAGGATGGTCTGAGTTCATTGCGTGTCCTATGCTAGGTGCTATGTTATTATTCCTAATATGATTTCACTCCAGCAGTGAGAAATCGAGATTTATTTCCAATACGTAGAAATCATGTCATGAAAGTCCACATTTTCTGCAAGTATTTATCAAGAATTTTCTGTTCTAAGCCTCTGCAAACATAATTTTTTTGTTAATATCTCCTTCCCCTATTCACGGCAAACTTCTGTGGCAGCCTCTGAATAAGCTAAGTAAGCTTTTCTTTTCCAAACTTGGGACCGAGTGAAAAGTACTGCAGTATTTTCCTGGCACTCTGCCCCTGACATCAAAGGCCAAGCCCTGATCCCAGTTAAACTTGAGCTGTTGTGTTTATTTCCGGGAGGAAGCGCAGTCATAACCAAAGGCAGCACTTTGTCTTCAGCACACCTTGTCTTTATAGCAAGCCAAACCCACAAAGCCTGAGGCACTCATGGAAAGCCCTGAGTGCCCGTCTGCTGTGAGGGGCTGAGGATGCTCTGGCTGCATGAAGGACTGCCTCTCGGTGAGTGGTCCCTCAGCTCAGCTCAGCTCTGCTCTGCTCGTTTTGGCCTGAGAGGTGTCTGGGACAGATGGAATGACTCAGCCATCAAGATGTCCCATGTCAGAGAGCTTCCCCAATACGTGGAAGGATGTGAACAACGTTTTCCCCTTCTGTTACACAGTGGGGCTCATAGCCTTTTAATGAAGTAGCTCAGAAAAGTAAACAGTAAGAAGTACACATTTCTCAGCTCCCAGCTGCGCAGCAGCAAGGTGGAAACTTACTACAGGAAGAATCTACCAGGCTACGCAGGAAATGCTCTACCTCAGATGACAAGGATTAAGATCATAAATGCTGAAATTTTGCTGCTCAGCCATCATTACAGTTTCTTCATGTTCTAAATAATTCGGGGCTGCAGATAACAGATGATACCACCATCCACTGCAGATTCTAGAGCAGTATTCAAAAGTTTTAAAGGCATTTTTATAAGACACTGTGTTTTCTGCACTTTAGTCTTCGGGTTGTATTTGTTGTTTACTCCAGAGCAAAGGTGCTTCCTTCAGAGATGAGAGGAGTATGAAGGTTACAGAAAGCTACAGTTTAATCTGAAAACAGTAACAAAATTTAGCCCAAAAGCAACTACCTTTTTGTTTCTTTGTTTTTTAAATATTTTTCTTCCCAGCTGCTCTCAGCTGGGAAGAATGTTTTAAATTTAGTGTTTTAAATACAGCTGAGTTCTGGGGTGAGTGGTTGTGGTTTGCCAGATCCCTGGGGTTAAAACCAGAGCATTATACTCTTTGTTCCTGCAGTAAATTGATACAGTTGGTAGTTTTATGTCTTCCATTTAATTAAATGATGGCTGAGTTGAAGAGCAGGTGCAAGCCCTGCAGCCTACTTGGGATGCAGGGGATCATCACTATCAGTAAGCTCGTCCAGGCTTAGTAAAGAATGTGCATTTGTGTATCTGACCAGCAGATTGAAGAGGGTTAACTTACGGAGTTTTTTCTGGGTGTCAGGGTAGACTTGTGCATTTGGAGATATGGCTGTGGTTCCTAGCTTTGCTGCAGATTTGTTTCATGGTTTGGAGCAAGTTACTGCAGACCTCTGATTTCCTTGTACTCTCTGTTCTTTTGGATGAGAAAGTCCTTTAGGGAGGAGGGAGGACTGCCCTTTACCATATGTTTTCATAGTGTCTACCTCAGCATGTCCACTGTCTACACTGAGACCTTTCAGTGGTGCTGCATTAAGAGTTACAGGGAAAAGAATTACAGTTCATCTGCTTTATCTGTTAGAGCTGAGATGTCCCATGTGTGTACGTCAGAAAAC
Organism: Empidonax traillii; assembly: GCF_003031625.1. Lineage (NCBI taxonomy): Eukaryota > Metazoa > Chordata > Aves > Passeriformes > Tyrannidae > Empidonax > Empidonax traillii. The sequence continues at coordinate 153,544 of NW_020955783.1, forward strand.
CCAAGCATTGAGTTCCAGCCTTCCCTCTTAATTATTCCTCCTTTTTGCATGTTATATATGTGTGCAAATATAGAGAGAAAGACATATACAGGGACTTTGCCACTCTGTATGAGGCAGCACCATCTTCAGGAAACCTTGCGCTCCAGGTGTGGTTGGACATGTCAGGTAGACATTTCATGGTCTTCTGGATAGTTAAAAGAAGACATTTCTGACCTGGAGCTATAAAGAAACTGGTATAATCACCTTCTGCTGCTTTCATCCCTCGCTTCCATCTAAACTTTGCATATTATCCGAGCTCTCTGGCAGGAATTTACAAGATAAATGAAAAGTTGGTGGTGGGAGATGGTGGAAATATGATATCTAAGTCACCTTAGCAGTGAAGCAGTAAAGGAAGGGATTCTCAGATCTTGCCTACACAGGTTACTAAAATCCACAGGCACCCGATGATTTTTGGCAGCCAAGCTCCCCAAGGACACCTGCACAGCCACCTCCTCCTCAGCAGGGCTGGGCAGCTCAGCCTCCCCTCCATGTGGCACAGGCAGTGCCTTCCCACTGCCCCTTCCTCAGGACGCCAGAGCCACAGGTGTGCTTTGGGGTACCTTCCTGTACAGTTACAGAGCATGTAAAGAACAGCAGCCACTAGGAAACATATACCAAAGGGGAATCATAAAATGCAGCAACAGTGACTAGATTATATGGTTTTTTGTGGGTTTAAAACTTCTGTTATATCATACCAGTATGTGTGTTATGCTGTAAATGCATGACTTTTTATGTTTTGTTGTCTCACACACAGACATAGCTGTCATGGACATAAGCCAGTCTCAAGCTATACAGGGGGGTTTTTTTCCCTTTACATAAAGTAGTAGTAAATTTGCAACCAAAATTTTATAGTGGTACATTGAATGCAAGAGTGGGTTTATTCAGTTTCTTTATAAGATTTTGAGTATTAGTCCACAAGCAAAGTATTTATTAAGGATTTATGATTGACACATATTGCATGGTAAGGAGCTTTCTGTTTAAGCTGAAGCAGACTATCAGTTGTGTCCACAACATGGGGAGAGAGTCACTCTTCGAAGCAAAACAGAACTCATGCACTCACATCCAAACTGCTCTAGGCTTGCTGTGCAGCTCCGTCAAATGCCAGGGTTGTGCCCAGGTGTAGACAGCTCAGGGAGAATTTCTCCCATGGTTGGTACCAAGGATGTCATGCTCTATGGCACAGAGCTGCATCTGCGGGAGTGGTAAAAGAGCTCTGACAGACCACAGAAGAGCATGCCAGGTTCAGCATTGCTGTCCTTCTTCTTCTGCGAGTGCTCACTAGCTTAAAATAAAATTATTATAACTAAATTATTATTCATTTCAACCATTGTCCAGTCCAGAAATAGTTCATGCAATGATTTATGCACCTAATGGATCATTTAAGAGTACTTCATAGTTTTTGCTTCCAAACTGCTTTATAAAATGACACATTTAATCTGATTTGCTATGCTTCATCATACCTACATTATTAATTTATGAGGTAACATAAATTAAAAGCACTAAGATTTAAAACACCCTGGCTACGTGAAAGATTAAATTAAAACCTCTGTAAGATACTGCTTAGCTTTCTTTATCTTCGAGCAGGACAGAACACATCTTTTATAAAGGTTGACCCTGTGTGTGCCAGCTAAGGGAATAACAGAGGGATGCATTCACATTTTAGAAGGAGAATACCCCAGAAAGCCTGTTTATCTTGATGGTACAGTCTTACCAAAGGATTTTTTGAGAAGGACATTACAGTACTTTAAAAAATGGTTTGCATGATTATTTATTTATTTGTTTATCATTTAGATCTTGCTTTTATTTCATAAAGCATTAGGTCTAAAGCAAACACCAGAAGCTGGAACTAAATGTCTTCTAAAACCTTGAATGCACCTGATGTATTGGGTGAATGAATCCTCCCATGTACCTGCACTGATCTGCAACCATGTTTGAACATATATGAGAATGTTCTTTTTCACTGAAACATAGTTTTCTTTCTGTATTGCCCCATATTAGCTGTCACTAATTCTTCAGAATTTGAAAGTTTTTCTTTGAAAATAAAAAGTTGCAGGTAACATCAAACTGTTGTTTATGCCTTTGAAACTGAACAAAAATACTGGCACAACAGTGGTAGAGGACTAATGTAGTAATCACTTACTGTGATTCACTGGCTCATTGACTTCACAAGAGTCACTTTTGATTTATATGCATACGGGCTAAAAATCAAGATTTGGCTCTTCAGTGGCCACAAAGTTGCAGTGTCATGGCTTCACTTGAGTGAGGTCCTGGAGAATGTGATCCAGTTTCTAAATGTGTTTCACATGTGTTTTTGCTACCATGGAGGAGGTGAGACAGTAGCCCAGCACTCCCAGTAATTCAAGGAGTTGAGTCCTGACGTGTGAAAGTGCAGCTCACTGCACCGTGGGTACTGCCCTCCTCTCCTGCAGCAGGCAGAGAACCCTGCCACGCAGCACTGGTAACGAATGCTTGGCCACAATGAAACTCTGAAGGGATAGGAAGATCAGAGCCTGATTTGGTGTGATTGGATGTGGTTTTACTCTTGATTTTCCTTGGTTTTTGTTCATGAATCTCTCTAACCCAGCAGCATTAAAATGTTGCAGTGTGGGTTAACTTTTGGCATCCTACTGATTTATATTACTACTTAGGTAGGAGCTTCACCACCAGAGCAAACAGCATTAAGAGAGTCACAAATAAGCTATGGAGGCATCAAGACATGACAAGTGCAAGTGTTTTTAGCAAATGTCACCCAATGAAGCATGTTTTCTTTAAAAAAACTTCAATTTATAAACTCTAATTGTCTAATTCAGTACATTATACTTAAAATAATACCTATTTACTTTGTGTTCCTCAAAATAAAATCACTTTACAATTGAAGTTCACGTTCGCTTCTTGGGAAAAATAAAAATAATAACTAGGAAAACCAATGAAAGAACAAAATGAACTGTTGAAATTAAAAGGTAGAGCATCTGATTCTTACCTGAGTTAGATAAGAGTTAGGAGTAACTCCAGATTAAATCACTTTGATATCTGCAGCAATCTGTCAGGACTTACCTTTGTGCTTAGTGTCGAAGCGATTAATTAAAAGAAGATATGTCGTCATGCAAGAGGTTTATGGTATTTGTAGTCATCTCCATCTCTCCTGCAGTTGTCCAAGCTGCTGGTGGTGGTGTGTTTTTGATGGACCACTGTATCACCTTTCAGACTGCTTTCAGTGAATCTGCTCATTTCTTCCAGGGGTTCTAGCTGAAGACAAGGTCAAATTGTACAATTAGCAAGTAGCAGTATTAATGAAGCCTTCTGCTGGAACAGTGTGGTGCTTTTGGTAGTGGCAGTGCTGGTGGACATCTGTCCAGTGTCCAACCTGTCGTGTGTACAGGGCTAAGCTCTGTCATGGACCATTCATTTGAGCTTAGCTCAGCTGAAGCCCAAGCCACAGAGCTCAGGATGATGCTGTTGTCAAGTTCTGTTTCTCAAGTGAAGTAGTTCTGTCTTCCTGATGAAACCTGTGGTAGCTGCTATTTCTTTCCTTTTGAAAAGGAAAGTGTGTCCCCATGGGATGTGGGATAGGTGTGTTGCCACCCCACAGGAGTTCTGAAGATGGCTTTGCACTGCTGGCTTGCCATAATACAGCCTTGCTGCACAGTCACCAGATGATTGCATAAGTCATCTTTTCAGCTGCTTCCTTGGGGAGACTTGTTTTCTTAGGTGATTAAAGATTAATGTCATGGTTTCTTGCTCATAAAGTCTCCTGAAAAACAAAAATTTCTCAGCCAGCTGTCAAAAATATGCCCTACAGGCTGCCTGTTCTTGAGAAAATAACACCTCCAAAGTTTTTCTAGAGTAGCCTCCTGTTCACATCAGTCTCCTCTACACACTGAAGACAGTACCAGACAGATTAGGGAGGAAATGTGCCGCAGCTATCTTCTCAGTGTCATACTGGATACTGCAGCACTTGAAGCTGAATGCCTGATTTCCCCCCAGAATGCATGGGGAGAGCAAATATCTACAGCAGAAACACAAATATGGGGCATGTAAGGTAAACAGCAGGAAAGGATGAGGAGAAAGGGAAAACCTATTGGTCAGACTCACTGTTGTTGGGTGCCCTCCACCCTCACAGAGTCAGGCACCTAAATAGAATTGAGATGCTCCTCCTCTTGATGCCTTCCATTGAAAAGCTTAAAAAACTGCTCCTGGACCATGGTGGAGGAGGTAGTTTTTCTCTCCCTCAAATGGATGGTATGGGAGCTTGGTGCCTACATTAGACTCATGATTTTAGTCGCTGGCAGAAAGCCACAAAAGTAATGCCTAAGTCCTGACTTCTCTGGAGGTAGCTTTCACAATGGTACGCCTGTATGATGAGCTCAAAAACAGAAAGGTGGCATTTATATGCTTGCCTCCCTTCTAAACCTACCCCAACATTTACATCTCCTGGAAATACCTTAAAGACATTCCCTTTAAAATTCTGTTTGACTAGTTTGCTAATTCCTTCTATTCAGGTAGCTAGCAATGTTTCTGAGAGCTTGTGTCTTAGCTTTTGTGAGAAAATGGTCATCAGTCCTTCTTTAGGAAACCAGTCCTTTCTAACTTAGCCTCACAGTTTATCCTTTGAGTTTGTATTTCTTTTTTCAGACCATGATGTTCTGAAAAGATCTTAACATTCATGTCCCCTAAAAAAGATTTCCCTTAATCTGAAGATCCTTCATCTCTTGAGAATTGCCTCTTCTGGGCTTTTGGATCTTAGTGAAAGGCTAATCGAGAAAAAAGATTGGGTATTTCCTGATCAGGAGAAACCCATGTTCTTTAATCTTCAGACTGGTTTGCAAAATCATTCCAAGGATGATTGAATTAAGGGGTGTCCTGTAATTTTTGTCTTGTTGTTCCATTATTTTTATCTTCTCTGCTGTGGCTTGAACAGATGCTCTAAAATAATTACATTATCTGCCTCCTACGAGGTAACAGCGCTTGAGGCAAGGACTAGAAAGAGAAGTAATTGTTCTTGCTACCTGCAGACAGGGCATGTGATATGAAACAATGTATTTATGTAATGGCTTTTGCTTGGAAAAAATATAGTGTCTTGCAGCACTGAACGATCTCTGGTCAGTAGTTAAACTGCATTTCATTAACACTGCCTCTGGTTAGTAAACCAAGCTGCCAAGATTCCATACTGCTAGGGCTTTTCTCAGGAGACCTCAAGAGCAAATCCACCTGTGCTGATCTGATCTCTCTGCACTGACTGCGACCATGGAACAAAAGCAAGCCAGGATGAAGGGACGTTTGGTCACCTTCTTCCTTTCCTGCCTCCAGGCATGACCTGCACACACAAACAGAAAAGTAGCTGCATTTTATGGCTGGCAAAGGAAAAAAAGGGCAGAGTATGTGATCATGTTTACTGCATAGAGAAAGAAGGTGAAAGCTGAGGATATGCTACTGTGGAAAGAGATCTCAGAGATGGTCTTTTTGCAGAATGTATTTTACCTTGGTCACCATACCAAGTGACCCCCAGCACACAAACTCATTGAATAGGGACTGTCCTGGACAGATTCTCCATGGTGTTTACAACAGCAACAAAAACAACAAAACCCAGGAAGGAGTGATAAGGAATTCTGCCTTTTTTTTTTTTTTTCCCAGCCCAGATCTGTGTCAAAATATCTTGAAGGCATCTACCTTTAAAGCTGCTTTAAAAAAGGAAAGTGCATGTATGGCAACAGACTGTGTAGCTATAATTAACAGCTCTCAATAAAGACAGATGATACAGAGAGAAGTGTTGGAGGCTGGCAGTACTACAGAAGTGGAAAAAACCTTTTTGTCCAGCTGCCTAGTGGTTATGGATTGTGTCCAGATTTCCCAGGATTGTTTGTGTTTGTGTGAAAAGGCAGCTTCATATAAATGCACACGTACCTGGCTGAGGATCTTGTTCAGTCCAGGTCATCAGGAGCTGGCCACCCTTGCTTGTTAGACAAAGTTATAGCTGGGAGAAACAGCCAAAGGTGAAGGATGGCAGCAACGTAAGTATATGAACAGGGCATCATAAATTGAAAAAACCTGTCAAGCAGCTACATAATGTTGTCTGTGAACATTGATGGGGGAGGTTGGAGGGAAACAAAGTATGAGCTGATGGGCGGAGTTCATATATGGTTCATACTGGTTCATATATGTACTCACACACTCATGTACAATCATTTCTGTGTTTTCTAGTGCTAAAACACCTTTCCAAATAGTAGTTCTTTGCCAGAGAATCCAATCCAAAATGGGGAAGGCAAGCAAAATCTAGTCTTGTTACGTTGTTTGTCTGCTTTGTATGGCAGTTAGTGAAGACTGCTTCTCTTCAACCTAACTCTGGAAAAGAAACAACCCACCTGTTGGTTGGTTTATCAGTCCCTGGAGTCAGGACTACAACTCCGCAAGTTTAAATGAAAGAGCCTCGTTTACTTTATGGCATTATGGTCATTGCCATATCACTTGGGTCTCTTATCTAAGCAAGCCTACACTAAGTCTACTGTGGCTGCCTCATCTGTTCCCTGTTTCTTGCATCTCCAGCTGAGTGCTTTCCCACCTAGAGCTGGTATTGGTTGCTTGTGGTTTGTTAATTTATAAATTGTGTTCCGCCTCTTTGGGGCTGGGGACATTTGGGGCTGTTTGGTCATTTACTGAAGCTGCTCATTTCACTGCTCCAGTGCGTCCTTCGTGTCTTCAAAAAACTTCCACTGCTGCAGCAAAACATTCAGATTCCTGTAGAGGGAGTGGACCTCTGGGAGCCTTAGGTGAAAGATGGCATCCCCCCATCTCTTTCGGTAATCACAAATGTTAAACCCCAGGGATCTCAAGTCATCATGAATGCCCCTTCATTGACAGACTGATACTAACCTTCATGTAATACATTGCTGAGATGAGGCACCTTGGATGGTATGAGTCTAGGTCCATTTGCTGGAGGAGGACTCTGTTCCTCTATGTCATCTGGCATTTGCCCTTGCATTGCATCTAAAAATATGTTTTGCTTCACCAAAATACTGGGGTTTTTTTACCTTTATGCTCTTCACTGTATCTATTGTAGAGGCCAGCCAGGCCACTTGAAAATTGTATCGTGCTTTTTCTGACTGAAACTACAGCTTTCTTCGCTAGGCTGGCTTATTATGCTTTCAGCTGAAGTACATATAGATTTCCAAGTACAAAAAGATAATTCTTCTGCTATGAAAAAGTCTCCTATTCAGTAGCTCACTAGAAAATAGCAAGAATTTCACCTCTATTTTCAGTACCCTTTAGTACTAACTGGAAGAAAAACAAAACTACAGTTTTGTCATTCTCTCTGATATTTTCAGCATCTAAAAAATGGTGCTCTTCTTAGACCATCTCACCATGATACCCTGAACATCAGGTGTGTGGAGTAATTCTAACTGCTGGGGATCTGGGGAGGGAGCTCTAGTCCAACCTGCTCAGTGCAGAGCCACATCATATCTGCTTCGTTATTTTGTTAATGGTTATGATCTGCAGACACTGAATGAGGGCATAACTATTATTGAATTTATGTGTGCTTTATTGCATCTTTTAATGTGCTGTCTCCAGGATACCCCAAAATTACATATACCAGTGTGTGTTGCCATGAATGGTATCCCTTTTGCTTCTGTTTGCCCCTTTTTGCCAGAGCCACCTTAAATATTCTTCTGTCCTCAGGCAAGGATATGTTGATTTATTTTTTATTAACCTTGAAATTTAAAAAGAAATGGTATTAAGCTACTATAACGAGGGCTTAACTTATTTTTAATAATCAAACAAATTTGCACCTAGCATTTTCAGTATTTCGTGAAGTTCTCTATATCAGTTGCGATGGGTCCAGGCAGCACTTGACCCTATCTGGAACAGCTCCACTGAGCCCCATGCTGATTTCACTGTAGAATGGCAGGAATGTTAAAGATCATCTAGTTCCAACTTCCCCACCAGAGCCAGGACACCTTGCACTGGACCAGGTTGCTCAAAGCCTCATCCGACCTGGCCTTGAGCACTTCCAGGGATGGAACATCCACAGCTTCTCTGGGAAACCTGTTCCATGCTCTTCTGTAGTTCCAGGTAGTTCCTATAGTGCCATAACTTTCTGCCTTGCCAAGTTCCATGTGGATTTTGTGGTTGATTTGTACTCTTGATCATGTAAGAGGGATAAGTGTAGGGGGATATTTTAAGGGTCAGCTAAACCATATATGGATAGTGGAAGGTGAGGAAAGAACTGAGTGGCATCAAGCAGAAGGAGTGAGGTGTTTGAAACAAGGGAGGTAATTCCTATCAGTGTGCAACTGAGCTGTCAGGAGCCTGGAAAAAAACAAGAAGAGCCTGAAAGAGTGCTTAGTGCATGCTTGGACATCAGAGATGGTGGGCCAGATGTGGTGTTATGTGAAAGCAGGGTGCATGAGCTCTGCTGAAATGTAACATTTGCATGAGTGATAGTTCATATAGCTCTTCTGCATGCTAAGCTGAACCAGTAATTCCTATATGATTTCAATGGACAGTGTGCTTACCATAGTATTGCTCATGTATTGAATCCTGCGGCTGACTGCAGGTTCTTGCCTGGGATACACCAGGGCTTTTTTTGGCTCAGCAGCCATCCAAGTTACAGGAGTCCAGATAAGTCCCTCAGAACAACCTAGGGAAGATTTAATCATGCCAGCAACAGTTATTTCCCATGTTAACAGATTTGTCTCTTAGCAAGAATGAACGTACAAATAAAATCTGCAAAACTGCTAAAGATATCTTCTTAGTGTCTTTTCAAAAGTGAACAGAGAATTGGCTTTATTTTCAGGTAAGCAGGAGTCATAATGAGGACATTCCTCTTAAAATCATGCCAGTTTTATGTATAGTTAATTGTGGACCTTACTTTAGGCTGGCAGGTTGCAAACTGTTGTCTGCTGCTTTATATTTCTTGAGCTTTGTTTTGTTTTAAGGATTAAAAAAAAATAAAATCAACAAAAAACAGCTGGCTTTCCGGATATGTTTGCTGCAAGAAACCAGAGACAAGTGGTTTCGAGAAACTGGAGACAAGTGTGTTTCCTCCGTAGCAATTGTGCTAAAAACAAACTGTTCTCTTTGTCAGTGTGTCTTCAGACACCTTCCACTATTATGCTGGTGGTATCTGGAGTCTCAAAATGCCTTTATCTAGTGCAGAACAGTAAAAAATCACAGATTTTAGGCACACATAGAAACATGTCACTAGGGATATTTGAGAGACAGATGACAAATAAAGTCTTGGTATCAATCTAATGATCTGAGTGTGCAATGAAAAATTATCCTTCCTGAAGTAACTCATGTACTGAAGGCTACAGATGGGTTTGTCTTCAGCGAAAAGCTCAGCTTTTGCATGCCTTTGGGCTAACAGCCATGACCACGCAGCTCCTCTGCGTGAAGCGTGCTGATGGCATCTACTAGATGTTGTGCAGCTGACAGGAAAAGGATGCAATAGTTCATTAGTTTTGTCATTCTGTTTAATTCAGACATTTTCAAAAGGAATAGCACTGAAAGCTTTGTAGTACTGAAGGTGCATAATAAATGCATCAAAATTGCCCATCTGTGGCTAAAGCAAGATAATTGCCTAGGCGTATTCACGTTTGCAGAAGAGATTTTGAATAATAAGTGTTTATAAAGCCCTTCTGTCATCATGTTATCCAATCCTCACCAGTGAGCCAAACTCTCAGTTCATTTACACTCTTTTCAAACCAAAAATATCTCATGTTGGCACAGCTCTGAAGTGGGTGAAGACAAGAATCTGAACTAGTGTAAGTCACCTGAAATTGGCTCCCAGCTCCCCAGCAACATTTATGAACCAAATTGAAAGAAAGTAATCAGGAAACCCTGCCGATTCCTTGCTAGTGTTATTTTCTGTATCTTTAATAATTAATATGACTCATTACTAAGGTTTAGGAGTGCCAGTACTGATTTCCAGTGCTGCTGAATGGGTCTCCTTCCTGTGGAGCAAAGCTTGTTAAAGGGTCAGAGCCACAAATAGGCTGAGACCTACGCCCTGTCCTGCAAACAGCCATAAACATCTATGTGTGGTTTCCAGCAGACACTTCTCCTTCATCAGGAGCCTGTCTTCTCTCTCAGAGGTAAGGCCTGAGTAAATCCATCCTCACAAACACAGACAGGCCAAAGATACGGTGGGGACAGACTGGCAGCAGCAGGTGAGATGTGAGCCCACCTTAAATAGGTTTATCATGGCTGATCTAACCTACTCCTGTAGATAAGCTCCTTAGCACATACTCAGCTCACCTAAGCCTTCGAACACAGTCCCTCTGTGCTTGGCAAAATGCAGACAGCTGAAAGACATGTCCTGGTTTAAATGCATGCTTGCCTGGTCAATCCCTCCTCCAAAGGGACTCTGTTTATAACCACTGCCAGGTTCAGGTGCTCTCTCTTTTTCTGGCAATTAAAAATGCAAACAGCACTGACCAGACAAGATTTGTTGATGCAACTTTGTTAGCTTATGTTTCTCCAGGAATTAATTAGTTGATTTTTCCATTAGACTTGGTACAAGTCATGCTGATGTCCTCGGTGGGCCTGAGTGACTCCTAATAGCTGTTTTACAGTCTTCAGAACACATCTCATGCCTCTCCAATGCTCACGGGTGACTGGGGCTGCTCGTTCTAGCCCAGCACTACACAGTGAACAAGCGTGGATGATTTACAATGAGATGGAAGACTTCTCCAGCTAGATGCCAGGTTCACCTGCTTTCTGCCAGTGCATGCCATGGGTCTTTCTGCATGAACAGAGGAACTGTCATTCCTGCTTTGGGCTCCCTTCAGCAAAATAGCCTCCCCCATGGCCAGCTTGCCCTGCAGATCTTCAGCTCGTAATTTCTGGGTGTTATAGTGAGATTTCAGCAGGCTATACCTCTTGGCTAGCCCAAACATGGCCATGGCAAAGCTGACTCGCTTTCCAGCACCGGGAAAGTAGCCAGCAACCCTAGGAGATAACTAAGCTGGTGTCCCCAGCCACCTAGAGCCCTGTGCGTCTCAGAGGTGCTTTGCACACCTGCATTAGTGAGGTGCTTCAGATCCCTTCCCTGCCATAACAGAGCCCTGCCAGAGGAGCAAGCACTCTTGCTGCTAGGAATCCAGAAGACAGTAGGGTGGCAAAACAGGCATCACCTCTGCCAGGTTTCTGAACAAATAGTTTCACCTCAGAGGCTGAAACCACATTACTGTTGTCACTCTTCCTGGGAAACAATCTGAAAAGAAATTCAGACATACCACTAAAATTAGTAATAATATGAGCTACTGTTAAGTACATTTTTCTGTCTCTCAAGGGCTTAAGCTTATTGAGTAACCTCCCTCGCTCTTCGTTTCATCACAGACCATTATGTTTTGAGAAAGGACTGAGTTCAAACACCGAAGCTCTTTATTCTAATTGTGTAGGTGCAGTATTGACAGAGCCAAATTTAACAGATCCCCCGGTGCACATGTACAGTAAAACAAGTCAGATTTTGCAATGTGTACCTTGAGGTGAGAAGGAGAGGGGGATGACAGATAGGGGTATCACAGGGCACTGTGACTCTGAATGACTCTGTTGCTGAGACTCGGTGAGATGTCAGGATATCTTGGGTAGCATTTTTGAGGTTCTGCTGCTGAATTCTCTGTTCTTACTGAAGACTGTGGTGAAACTGTAATGATTCGGTTGGAAGGAGTGGTGAACCAGTAGTGACAAGCTGTTGGAAATGTCTCCTCATGGTGTTTTTCAAATATGTATGTGTGTGTGTGTATATATGCACCATTTGAATACACATGCTGAGCCCCTTTGTCCTGCAAGAACAGTGACATCCCAGAGGGGTAACAAGCTGTTTTACTTTTGACAGTCTTTATTCAGTGTTCTGCAGATCAGTAGCTCTCCTGTAAACTGTAAACTATTGAAAAAGAAAGAAAAATGAAGCCACAGATTTTGTGCTTGCTAAATCTAAGGTAAAAGTAGGGTCATGCCTTTGACTGGGGTGGAAAAATCCCCTTGCAAAATGTGTATCTTACCTTGTGGGTCTTGATAGGACAGCACAGACTCCAGGATCAGACCTCAGTTTGTTTTCTGAGGGAGCTGACACCTGCCTTCTCACAGCAGGAAGAAGGCTGCTCATTCTCAAGCATCTGTCTGCAAAGCACTGCCTGGTGCTGCTCCAAAAATCCCTTCCTCCCTGCCTAGGAAAAGAGCCGAAGCCCCAGAAAGGGGACAAAGCATACCCAGCACTTGCCCACAAGCATGGTGGTGGCTGCAGCACAGGGTGCCCCAACTGGCTTGGCACCAGCCCCCCACTCACCCCGGGCAGAGCCCCAGCTGTGTGGAGAGACTGGGCTGCAGGATAAACTCTCACCTTTATTTATACACTGCTTTCCATCCCACTCTTGTTCAGTATAAAATTAATGCCCACAACAGACGTGTTGATTCTCCATACCCCTGAAAATTTAAAAAACACCCTCAGCTTTTGGTACACGCTCCTTCCTCCACAGCCATACACAGAAGTTGTTTCTACTTCCAAAAGGCGAAACACCCCTTCAAAAAGGTTTTTTTACCCTCTCCTGGACTGGAGTCCCACCATGGCTGATGCCCCGTGCAAGAGACACTGTGCTTAACCTTCCTACATCTATTTTAAGACGCAAATTTGACCACCCATAATTCCTTCTGCAGTCTGTGGGTGGTGACAGTCTTCAGCCCACTGGAAAAGTCGGTGCATTAGGTACCTGAATATGAATTTATGTTTTTAATTTTATATGATCCTCCTAGGATTTCAGTGTGAAGGTGGAGTAATCCAGTAATTTCTTGCAGCTTGCTCATTTATGCTGCCTGTGGATTATTTGTCAAAATTTTTTTGTACTATCTTAATGAGAAATTTAATCAATCTCATTAACACCAAATCATTTGTCTCTGTCGATTTACTTTCTAGGATGATTTACATTAGATGTGATGGTAAGTCATCTCTAACGTATGTAAACCTTAATTTTCAAAGATCTCTGGGGATACTCTAAGTTTCAATATCAGCCTCACATAAAACAAAATTACCCCATTCTGGCAGTGAACATGAGTAAAGATGGATATGAGGAGTTAGTATAATAATAGTTTGTTATTTCATAAATTATACTCCATAATTAGGAAAACCTCTCTTTTAAGAATGCATTGACCATGTACCCCAAAATTTTGTGTATTCACATATGTTGCATGTGCTACTGATCATGGAGAAGGTCAAATATATTTTTACTGAACAAGCATAGCAATAAAATAAAATTAATATCAAAGAGCAAGTATTATTAGATAAATTGTTTTTTCACTACGTATTTTCAAGATATTATTCCATGTTTTTGTGTTGGGCAGCTGACATATAATCTTGAAGCTGCCTTCTCAGCCTCTCTCACATGCTGGGATTATTTTAGTTTATGGCTCAGCCCACCTGCCAACTATTTCAGCTACTGGGATGCAGTGAACTAATTAACGCATCCATCATCTTACACATTCTTCAGATGCTATGAGCAATAAGGAGACAGCCTTAATCTTCTTTGTCTTACGTTTTCTTACAGGCTCATGGCTTAAGGCTCTGTGGCTCAGCTCAAACCTATACACTATGAACTGTTCATTCATGTATTTTTGTTCTCTATTTACTTCTAATTCCCTTCCTCTCCTGGTGTGCATGCTATATTAAATCTCCATTATCTAAGCCTTTGTCTCCTTTTCCTTGCACACAACCATGTAAGTATCGTTATTGCTTAATATTTGTATGAAATTAGCATCCAGCAAATCCTGACCTGCACCAGCTTGCGCTAGGTGCTTTTTCAGCAGGGAAACAAACGCAGCACCTGTGCCACAGAATCTTCCATCAAGGTTGAGGCACATATCTGCTAGAATCTGCTCTTTTTCATTTAACTGGAGGTTACTGACTTGTGCAGCTGCTGTTTGGCATGTTGTGGAGGAGGGCCGTGGGCCCGCAGTATCTGCAGAGGGAAGGCCATGTCCAGAGAAGGGCAACAAAGCTGGTAAAGGGGCTGGAGCACAAGAGTTAGGAGGAATGGCTGAGGGGGCTGGAGGTGTTTAGCCTGGAGAAAAGGAGGCTGAGGGGAGATGTTATTGCTCTCTACAACTATCTGAAAGAAGGTTGTAGTGAGGTGAGTGTCAGTGTCTTCTCCCAGGTAGCAAGTGACGGGATGAGATGAAATGGGCTCAAGTTGTGCCAGAGGAGATTTAGATTGGGTGTTAAGAAAAATTTCTGCACTGAAGGGGTTGTCAGTCATTGGAACATGCTGCCCAGGGAAGTGGTAGAGTCACCATCCCTGAAAGTATCCAAAAAATATGTGAATATGGCACTTTTGGACATGGTTTAGTGGTGAACACAGTGGTGGTGCTATGTTGACAGTTGGACTTTGTGATCTTAGAGGTCTTTTCCAACCTTAATGATTCTATGATTCTTTGATTCTAAGGCTGAATAGAAGAATGAGAACATCAGGGAGATGCTTTTGTCATCCCTACATGGACCTCCCCACTAACCTAAGTAATAAAGTGTGTGATGCAGTAGCACAACCTGGCAGGTGAATAGGAAGGGAAATAATTACAAATTTCCTTATAGACGGAGATAAACCCAAGGTTTTCAAAAGGCTCAGTTCCTCTTCTGCCTGAGATCTGCTCTCTGCCAACATAACGCCTCAATCTCACCCAGTTCATGTCAGAACATGACATAAGGTGTCCAGATCTTATTAATGACAGTGAAAAAAGAAGCCCTAAGTGTGAAGCAGTCAAATGACAAGTCTAACTGTGAAGCTCCCCCAGAAAACTTGCAGCACTGAGCTCAGCCTGGCTGAGCTGGCTTAACCAAAAGTAGTTTATGAAATCCAAAGTCGAAAGAAATCTGAGCCTTAGAAAGATGTAAACCTGCTTTTTCAGATAAAGCAAACAAGCTATTTGCTTAACTTAATCCATATCTGAACTTAAACTGAGGTAAGTGCTTATGGAGTATGTAGGCTGTGATACATCCCCAGCAGTAATTCTGTTCAATTTTTAACACCCCCTGCTATGCATGTGTAAGGATTCACAGGCACACTGAAACAGGCCAGCTAACTATGCTCATCTCCTCTGCTTTTAACCACTTTCAGAACAGCACTGTGCCTCCTCCTCACATGCTTTCTGTTATAACCCCAACCATTTTCATTTCCCAGACAATCCACTGTATGTGGCTGCAATTGCATTAACCTTAACTGCAACCAAAGGGTCTCCAATCCAAATTATTAAGCACATTCTGATGTTGGCCTCTGAATCCACAGATCTGGGAGAGGGCCAGAAAAGCCATTTTACAATTATAGTCTAACTCACGGGTTTTAAAAAGAAGACAGGGCAGGCACACCCACAGGGCAGGCATTAATCATGGCTAGATAAAGTCCACTCCTCTCCTAGGTGGCAAGCTGCAAGGTGTCAGCAGGACCTGACTCGTGCTGCAAGGACACCTCATGCTTTTCCCCCTCATAGTGCTTTTACCCTAATAGCAGGGTAATAGTAATAGCAGGGAGCAGATTTTTCACTGCTCTCTGTGCAGCTGCTCTGGAAGCAGAGTGGGGTGCTGGAAGCAAGGATCACAAGGTCATTTTCCAAAATGAAGGAAGGAATAAGCATGTCACAGGAGTAAAAGGTGGAAGACAAATGAGCCCAGTAATTTCTTGTCTGGCAAATACTTGGCTCTCCTCGCTGCTGCTCAACTTTCAGAACCAGCAAGCAGGAGGGAGGCTCATTGCACAGCCCTTACTGTCTCTCTCAGGAAATCACAGTCCCACATTCCCTGTAATTCCCTCTACCCTTTATATCCCGGAAGATGCCATAAACTGCAGCTGTGTGTCACAAAGCTATTTCGTTCTAGCCAAAAGTGAGTGCTGTAAAAGTGGATGTGCTGCATGCTTTACTGATGTACATTAGAAGGAGCTTGACTCCTCTAGTCAAGGAACAGAAATTACTTCTGTGACTTTAATTTAGGTACACAAGGGTCTTTCCTAATATTCTTATGTTTTATTTTAGAAATCTAATATCATAAAAGGATGTTCATCTGTGCTACACTCAATCCCATGGTATCTGAGCATCTAAATGTAAGAAAACTCTTTAACACGCTCTATTCCAGAGACTTTATTAAAGCCATTACCAGAGGCACATCAAAATGTAATAGCACAGAAGCAGATAATGGTCAGAACATTTCCAGCATGAAATGCATGATCTATTTCGATTAAGGGAAATCCAGGTTAAAAGCTGTCATTTTCATTTGGCAGTTTCAAATGTCACAGTCACATTTCTGAGAAATCCAGATACCGCGTTTCTGAGTCACCTCAAGTTTACTGTCAGCAGTCAGTCTCTTGCCACTTGAAATCAAAGGCTCTTCTTGCAAGTCTTCAGGATGCTCTTGCTAGACAGTGTATTTTCACCCTGGATAATCTGGATTCTTCCTTATCTGCTACACTAATTCTCAGAAGGTAATGATACTGTTTTCTCTCCAGGGGTGTAGTCTTAGTGAATCTAAATCACCCCGTGGAGCAGCACCATCTTGGCATGCAGTATGGATGCTTTCTTGTCACAGGAGGAGGTCCCAAATTTATCAGACCAAGCACACACAGTGCACTCCTAGGGGATGGCAAAGTCCAAGCTAAGCTGTGCAGATAATCAGGAGCTTATGCCAGTGACTCATAAAAGGCAACAGAGATGTACTTGGTCTCTGCACTTACACCTAAGCAGTTCAGAGTGCTCTACTTAATGAGATTGTAATTAATTTTCACTGTTTCTGAACTGCAGGGAGCTACACTTGTGTTTCAGGCTGAGTGAAGGTACATGGCTAATGCATCGAAGGTGGATAAAGCAGGAGAGCCAGAAGAGAAAGACAAGAAAGTGACAGCTTGTCCTGGGGGATGGATTTCTTCAAGTGTGCCATGTCCCTGGTGCCTCCACCACCAGCAGCTGCCAGAGGCAGGAAGGGCTTGGCTGGACCTGAGGCTGATAATTCCTGTGTGGTACAGGTCCATCCCTTTAGAGGCATCTCTGAGTGAGTGCCTCACTGACACAGATTGGGCAGAGAAGGCAGGGAAGGCTTATGTGGTATTATTATTTCAAAAATTTTGATCCCGAAAAGACAGGTATGGCATTTGGACCAGTAGATGGGTTTTCCAGTTCATTAACTCAGGAGTTCTGCATCTTGTTATGAAAAGTTCCTGTGTTATTACTGTTGCAAATAAGAGCTCCTTTCTGTTTTTTCGTGTTTCACAAAGTAAATCTGTATGCTCAGCAATGACTGGATTGAAATCTTAATTTGTGAATTCACGTCCAAGATCAGGATGGCACATAATATGCTAGTGAGGCACCAGCTCGCTCCTCATCAAGGCAGTTTGCAAAGTGCTGCTCTGAACAGGCCTGTTTTCTTTGCGCTGAGGTTCACACAAAGCAGAGCCAAAAGAAACCATTTAGTAGGCAATAAAAATATAAAAGAAAAAGAACAAGTACATAAAAAATGTCACTAGGAAGGAGAGCAGTGTGTGCTTTAACAGCCTTATCCAAACCACACTGACATTCCCCCCACACATGCACAGCAATGACAAGATCCAACTGCTTTGCATTTTCCTACTTCTGTGGCACCAGACCCTGATCGGAGAATTTTGGTGCTTCATTGTCTCTTATTATATAAGAGTAAAGCCTTAAAAGTATAAAATATTTCATATAAATAATTTAACATTTTAAAACACACAGATAAGCATAGTATCTGTGAAAGGCTTCAGATTCAAAACAAATTTCTGCCTGGCCTCTGAAGAACAGCTGTGTATCCCATCCAAACACATAAATAATAATGGTTAGCATCCTGTTCTGAGGGACTCTTGTAGCTTCCAGCAATTTTTAGTCACAAGTACCATTTTACTCCAGCATCTCAGCTTCAAGTCTGGTTTTCACATGTGGCAGATCTGAAACCACCCTGTTTTCTTCTACTTCTTGAATATGTCTCACCACTGTTCTCATTTTGGTCTTTCCGGGAACTTCAAAGAGATTTCATTTTCTTATAACCTCTAAGCAGTGTAATCACCTCAGTGCCCTAATTTTTTTTTTTTACTTGTACAATGAATTAATTTCTATCTGATCTCTCTCTTTGCTCTTACATTTCTTCTCTGCTCCTTTTAACACTGTGCCTGCTTTACTTCATCCTGAATGAAACAATTGAGGGCTAATAACCCCACTGGTATTTAAGTTCTTATTTTCTGTCAAATGAGGATGTTGGCTGAAAAGTCCAGAGTGGGACATTGACAACACGTGGAAGAAATGTCAGTGCCATATGTGGCTGCTCTAATACCCAACAGTGGAGGCATGAGGGTAGCCCACATATGTGCCGCTCCACACTTTTGATGGAAACCAGGGAGGTAAATAAAGCTACACCATTCTGGAATTCAGATGACCATAAGACTTAATAGCGTTGGCAGCCGACACCTGTTTTGAGATCTATCCGACCAGTGCAACAATATGCATAACAGGGGCACTGCAGTTCTGTGAATCAGTGGCACTGCTTTGCTGTTTCTCCTGCTTCTGGACCCCAAGTTCACACCAGCATCAGCAGGCAAGGCTCTCCTGGAGTTTGTCGTTCCTGCCACTGTTGGGGTATATCTGAATCTGTTGCTGTTTATGGGTTGTTTTGTAGCTCTCCTGTCAGTGGCCACATCCTAGAGAAGATACATATGGGCACGTGGCTTCTAATAGCAGATCTCTGGAGATACCTTTTCCACCTTGTGCATACTCAGCTCATAGGCAGACCTTTCTCCCACTCAAATGACACATCTCTGAAGGAGAGAATCACCTGTAGCTCCTTTGGAAATGGAGGCTGCTGGCTTCAGCAGACAGGAAAAGGCAGGGGTACTTCCAGAATTACCAAACTTTTCACCTGGAGTGTCTGGGACGTTGCAAGGAGATGATAGAAGGAGCTGGAATTTTTCTGAGCTGCAAAAGCAGACACAAATCACGTTCCTGGAGCTGCTCTGTGGTAACTCAGCTTCCTCTCTGGAGGAAGGATCCAGCATGAAACTTAGTATCATCCTCTTGTTTGGAAGTGTATAAAGGAGAAAAGCTCATGGCCTTCAGAATGATGGAGCATGAAACTGAGATTCAGCTTCTGAGATTCAGCCCCATCAATCCATTTGCATAAAAAGAGCTTGAAAGAAGAACTATGAAGATGTAGACCCCTCAGAGTGCAAGAAGACTGAAAGACAAATGTAGTTTGTGTCCATCCTCTGGACCTGCCTCTGGTGCTCAGAAAGAAAATGAAGTTGATGCTCTGAACTCATCTTGAGTCTTCAGAGAAGGTTTTTCTCAGGTGCCGTACAAATTTAATACAACCAGCAACAGCATTGTATCATAGAACATGTTTTCTGAAGGACTACCCTATTGGGAGAAAAGTCAAAACAATAAAGCTATTTAAAAATCTGAATCTCAGAAGTGCTGGACCTTGTATTTTTTAACACTCCCCTTTTGGCACCAAACTCATCAACTGTACTTCACGTCATGTGACATAGGACTGCCAAGTTTCTCAGTCTCTCACAGACTGCTTTTCTAATAGCACTTTGAAGGGTGCTATACTATCAGGCTCTGGAATGAGGGTAGATGCCATCACAGATACCGCCTCACTCCACTTGCTGTGCTGCTGTGTCTGGGATTGGGATGGCATTGCTGAAGGACGGAGTAAGGGAGTAAAGGGCAGATAGTGCTCTGGTTTCTTGCTAAATAAACACTAGCAGTGCAACTAAAAAGGCAAACAAACTTCAAACAGAAAAGATTCACCTGTTCTTGAGAGGAGGTTCTCTAAAAATGAGAAGATTATTTCCCTTCTATATCCCGTTTACTTAATGCATCTAGGGGCAATTTATGCATTGTAAATGTCATCTTCTCTGTTATGTCAGTGAACTCTCAGGTTTGGTTTTTTTGTATAACTTACTTTCTTTTCATAGACTAGCTGCCAAGTTGATGGTGTCTCTTTTGGTATCTCCTGACTCACATGCTTTCCTGTTCCCAGCTGTCCCCTGGGAACAGTATCCTGTCGTGGTGCTGAACAATTCGTACTTAGGCTACGAAGTTGATTTGTGGTGTAGTGAGGATTCACAGAGCAAATAGGTTATGCCCATGGTCCAAGGCTGGCACTGCCAGCAGGAAGGACTGGCAGGGCTTTATCCATCTGGAATTATATCTCTATGCAAAGAGTGTGTGTATATATATGTGTGTGTGTGTGTGCGTGTCTATTCTAGATACATGTTCCAACATATATATGTGTGTTTCAGAAACAGCTCTCTCAGGTGTTTGCGTAGCCAGTTTTATCACTGAGACATTTATCTCCTCTTTGTATTTCCTCTTGTCATGTTCCTTCCTTCTCTCAAGACACAGTGACACTGTTCCCCCTCCTATCGGCACCATGCTTCTCTATCAGCAGAGTAAAAAAATACCCCGTTACCAGAAACCAAGACAGCAGCTATTAGAAAAGCATTTTATTCTTGCATGCTTTTTCTGTCTGCCTATACCAACCACTACAAAAATCTAATTCACAGGAGGCCAGCTGGCCAGCTTCTCCTGAAAGTTTCATTTTGACTATTCCAAAAAGTAGTAAGTGGTTCAGGTCACAGCTGAGGAGGACAAATTGGATATAAATCACATCAGGCCAAGCTTAAGATATCCACGAGCGATCGCTGCACAGTTTCAGACTCTGCAGGCCTTTCACACCCAAAACATCCACTGACGTCAATGGAAATTTTGTATGATGACGGAGAGCAGTGATCATGTCGACTCCGGCAGTCAAAGCCTTGAGAGCTTAATGTTTAGGTTTTCTCTGCCTCAGTTTGTATATGCTGTCCCTCACCACACTTTGAATGCTGCACAAATGCTTGACTGCATTTACCTCAACACAGCCCTGGGAAATAACAGTGAGCCTGTACCCTCACACCCCACTACTGAGCTGAGGAGGGGCAGGCTAGCTGGGGGACTTGGCCAGGCTCACACTGGGAAATTGGGATAGACCATCACCATGGACCTCAGATTCAGCCCCCTGACACTCTTTGCAGTGCTTTCCCTGGGAGGCTTTTCACCTTTTCAGTAACTGAAGTGTAGCATTGCTTAAAGTACCCTCCAAACTGCTGGGGCCTGCAGTGGAATAACTCTACTTGGGTTACATTAAAAACAATGTGAATTTGTGGTTTGCTTTTTTTTCCAAAAAATTTTGATTAACTAACCTTTTAAAGGCCAACACTAGCAAACCCATTCATGCAGGACACAGGTTAGGTGTGACTTTCATGCCAATGCATCTCCCAGGCCACCCAAAACACAGCCCCAGCTTTTCAGTGCAACACCCACCTGCACTGGGCAAGGAAAGAGGCCCTGAAGCAGTTGGGGTGCCCTTCCCAAGAGCTGGGGTGTGTTGCCCTGTCTGGACCCACTGCACTGGGGACGTGGGGTTGGTGCTGCCGATGTGCTGTGCTGCTGTGCTGCTCCCTGCCCACAAGAAGCTGCCCCTGCAGAGGTGAGAGGCTTTCTCTGCAGGCAGGCAGAGCCCTAAGGGTTTTTCCAATCACAACTGCACAGGATAAAAGTGAGGAGTAAGAGCCTCCAGGGTAACAGTCCCTCTGGAGACTGAGCAGCCCCAGGTCACTTCCACCTGACCAGTAAAGCAGGAGATCCTCAGGAAGGTTTTAATTCACCAGCACTCAGCTGCCATGAGCAGTCAGAATCTGGTTTTTGAGGATGGCGGCAGTCATAAGGTGCATGGTCCAAGCAGAAGCGTTCCTGCTGGGGTCACACTTCAAGGATACCTGCTCACCAGCCAGTCTGCTGGGATGAAAATTCTTGCAAGTGCCTGAAACACCGTGGCTGTGTCAGCCTGCTTCTTGATTTGGACATTCTCTGTCCTCTTCGCTCCTTGATGAATACAGGAGGAAGAAGAGGTAATGTAGCACAGCTTTTAACCAGCAATGATCATCTTAAAATTTGGTGGCCAGCCACAGTCACAGCACAAATTAGATTAAAGAATCAGTGTGATGTTTGCTTTGGGCAGGAAGGCTGTTTTAAGGGCAGAGTTACGGATCCTCATTAGGAATTTCCTGTTTCATTCTTGGGCTTTTTTGAACTCTAGAGTAAATACTGTCTGGTGACTTGCTGCTCCTCATTTTCTCAGCTTGCTCCATAACTCCCTAAGGATTGTCACTAGCTTCAGTACTGCTCCTCTCACCCTGTCGTGGCTTGCCTGTGTGTGGCTGTACCTGGTGCTGTTGGAGTTAATGGTCCTCTCCCTGTACTTCATTTGGCCATGGTGGTGGGTCCTGGCATAGTCATCCTCCCCACTGTGCAAATGAGTCAGTTCTGTCCAGCTCATCCTTCAGCCCTGTCCCAGACACCAGCAGGAACCAGTCCTCTGTTTGCACCAGCCCTGCTGGCTTGTATGCCAGTAACCCCCAGGCACCCAAGAAGCTTGATGCCCCTTTCCACTTCAGGCACTGCTGCTGTGGAGGGGAATGTCCAGTCTGAGCACCTCCTAGCCACTGCTCTGGTGGGCTCTGATGAAGATTTGAGGCCAATCCTGAGTGCTACATGAGACTAAGTCAAGGATTGTGTTCCCTAATGGGCTCACTAACAAGGTTTTCCACAAAAAAGTCTTTGAGTGTAACTAAAAAGCCCATCTCTGTGTTCAAGTGTGATGCCTGCCTGGTCTGTGGGTGTTTGGAGCTTGCACATAGCAACAGTCTGACATTTTATTTGTATAATGCACTTGTCTAGCAGAGTATAAAGCACTTCAGGGTCTGTGTACCTCTAGGGTGTAAAGGCAGAAAACGGTGGATAATGCATAACTTCAGTTGTCTGATCTCTGAGTGCATGTTGTCACATTAAAAGCTTCCTCTTGCTAGGAATACTTCCTCCATTTTCCAAAATGGCACATCACCTCTGGCTGGACAGAAGACCCACAAATGGTAGCTTGTCCCATGCAGCAATCTGAAGGCACAACTTCAGTGGGGCTACCTGTCTGCTGTGATAACACACTCCAAAGTAGGCTCAGCTTGCCCTGGTGCTCATGGACAGGTGTGACTCTGCAGGAAATCTGCTGCAATGTCTGCTCACACTGCTACAGCCGCCGCTGCTCCTCTAAAGTGTGAGCAGTGCAGTACTGCTGCTGCTTGACTTTACCTTCTCCCTAAGCTTTTCCCAATGTCCCGTCTGAGATGGCTGGTGGTTCTGCACCCACAGCAAGAAACAACCTAAATGCAAAACTGCAGTGTGTTCATGTGTAAAAATTAAATGAAATAGTCATCCTAATGCAGTCCACTTCCTGCAGCCTTCACTGTAGCCATGTACGTAAAAGCTGTAGAGCGTATCCTAGGACTACTGCTCTTCGCTGGGAATGGCAGATGCAAACCAAACAGGTTTACTGCCCCAGGCACAGCAAATTGTGGGATGAAGGATCACCCCACAGGAGAAGCTGCAGGCTTTTCCCTTGCTTCTGCAGCCCAAAACTCTCACCATGGCATTTTGCTAAGGGAGTTTACAGTATATGAATCTTCCCTGTGGTTTGGTCTTATTGTTCTAAACTTTTTTTAATTTAAATGTTAGTTTAAACATTTTCTCATTAAGTTTCTGATAAACAAGTTTCTCATTAAGACTTCTGAGTCTGTGCTAAGACTTGTCTCGAAAATGTGTATTCAGGTGGTTTATAAGATTTGTATTATTTGCTTCTTTTGGAGCCATTCTGGTGTATTATGTAAATCACATTTCCTGGGATCATTTATTGTGCAAACACCTAGTTTGGCATGTGTGTAGTGCTGAGCAAAACCAATTGCTTCTGTCTCTCTCTAGTTCTGAGAAGTTCAGTCTGGAGATTTTTTTTTTCCCATTTAAGAGAAGACAGTTTTCTCATTCCATTTCCTATCAAAATACATTTTCTGCAAAGGAGCTGGAAACTCCCAGAAAAGATAAAGTTTAAAGACAGAACATCAGCCCCCAAACCAAGTGTAGAAACAAGTAATGGTCAGTCTCAGATGCAGACAATTAAAAGTAGCAGCTGGATGCTTGATTGGATTCTATGGCTATTTCTTGCATTTAATAATATGCTTACAGAAAAATACGTGTGGGACGATGGGTATTAAAAAGCCACTAGAGTACTTTAGATAAGACACCCCTTGCCTCCAGCTCCAGAAAGCATGCTGTCATCATGGCTGATGTTACCTCCCAGGCTGCAGGGCTGCCATTTCTCATTAGGCAGGCCAGAGTCTTCAGCCTTAGTTCAGTCCCCAGTACAGACAGACCAGACTGGACAGGTGCTTGTCTGAGGAGTAACAGGTCCTTGGCCATGGGCTGGGGCGTTCCTCAGTTGGCAGTGCAGGCAGCAGGGCAGGTAAAGGGCATCAGCACATCCAGGACAGGTCTCAGACCTCTACCCCATGGAAGCTGAGGAGAAACTTGTGCCCTCAGCACCTGGAAGCAGTTTTCCTGAGGAAAGCTGGAAGCAGGAGTATACAGGTTTTGTTGCAGGAGCCTCAGACAAGCAGGGCAATAAAAGCCATGTCAGGAGTCCTGGGCAGCTCTCTGCAAAGTGCTGAGGCTAGCAGATTTATTCAGAGCCTTTTATGATCTGGGACACACCACAGGAGCCTCTGTGCAACTGTTCTGCTGGCATGTGAACCTGTGGTGACTCAGGAAAAAGGCGCTCAGGGACTGTCTTGATAAGTAACGGGAGCTGGCTATAAAATAAACATGCAGGAAAAGCAAATCCCCAGCTCTCTGAAGGTGCAACCAACAGGCAGCTCTCACAGGGGCTTTGCCCTTCCGTGCCACAGCTTGCACATCTGTAAAGTGGGTTTCATAAGCTCACCCTTTGCTTGCACTGGTTTGAAATATATCCACCTGAGAGGCTGATTTTGTAATGACTGCCCTTTGGGTCAGCACTGGCTCAAGCGTGAGGGAAGCGAAGCTGAAGGCATGATCCTATTTTCTGGGAAACACATCATGTACTTTCCTGGAGAGCATTTTTGAGGAATATATTGGATTAACTTGTGTTTTTTGCCTGTACAGCAGTCATACCTACTTCCACTTGTGAGCTTAATGCACGAGAGATACTGTGGCCCTAACAGGATGAATTACAAAAAAAGTCCTTAATTTTTTTTTCACTGGGAGGAATTAAACTTGAATTTAGTTTCCTTCCCTCCTATTAGAGCCAGGGCATTTTGTCTGTCTTCTTTGCTACAACTGGCTTGTAAGTCCTCCCAAAAGACATGGCATGACATTTTAGTCCATGTCTTTTCCTTTTTTTTTTTTGTACACTGAACAGAAAATGTAAGACTGTTGCACATCTGCAGATTATTTATCCATGCAAGCCTAATCGGTGAAGGGATTTAGCAAAACATGTTTTGCCTGCCAATCTCTAATCAAGATGACAGATTCACTGGCATGGTGGTGGCTTTGCTGTGCACCAGGGAGATGATGCTCACTCTGCTGAAAATTAGGAGCAATTAGCCAAATTCAATTTGCAGGTACAGACCTTGCAAGGTCAAAGTAAGAAGCATGGTCTACAGATTAAAAACATCACCCACTAAGAGCAACAACAGATCCAAACCTGGTTTGAAGGAGAAGGTTCCAGTATGAGCACTGAGACAATGAAAAAATTCTGACAAATGTTAACAGTCTGGAAAGGAGAAATAACTGGCCTGTACAAAGTATTCCCTTAGGATGTGTATTCCTCCCAGAAATTTTCTACTTTGCTGCATCTTTCCCAAAGACGTAATGGCAGATTCAATGGCTTAGTAACCCTTCTAACATAGGTTTGTTCTGCAGGGAGTATAAAGAGACCAAACCCCTGGCCTGAGTACACTGTGCATACTTTGTCTGGTTCTTGTCTACCTTTGCCTTTCATAGGTGGGATGTTATTTTTTTCAAAATAGGGACAAAAAGCAGTATTGGCAGAATTTTATACATTCTTTTCTTTTGCATGAGGTTCTAAGCAATGGAGAAACATCCCAACTACCTAGCAATGGTTAAAGACAAAACAGGCAGGGGAAGATGAATAGTGTTAAATATATAATTGTGAACTTAATAGGGGAAAAACGGAGCTTTACTGTCATATTTTATTTGCATGTTTTATTTGATTGCAACACCTGCTTTCAAGATGATTAACTCTTACTTAGCATGCAGTTTTGGCACTGACAACTTCTATTTCACTGTGGGTGCTTGGTTCCAATGACAGAATTATTTTGCTAGTATTGTGCTGGAGACAGGCCTAATCAGGTAGAGCTAATTTGCTATTTGCTGGATTAATGAAGATACACACTAAAATGAGTATGAGGAAGAACAAGGACTAGTACACAAAAGATTTAAGAAACCAGCAAAAAATTCAGAGTAAAACCACAGAAAGATTGCTGTGCCTTAGACTTTTGGTAATATCTTTCACCCCAGCACTACAGTTCCTGTAGCACCATAGCAGCTACATGCTGTTCCCAAGTGACACTACACATTTCCTTCAGGCCAAGTTGATAGGGCACTCTGTGACAAACAGCAGGGGACCAGAATCCCCATCTGGGAGAGAGGACTGGTGGTACATACAGCCCAGCCAGTGCTGGTCAGGACTGGCTAAGCCCTGCTTGGGGGTTCTCATTGCAGAGGGTTTGTGCCACAGCAGCAGCAAGGTGGGTTCACTTGTGCTGTGTGGTGCCCGCTGCTTTATCTTATACCTACAAGCAAGTTTCCATCTGCCGCCATTGCTGTCTTCCCATGGATAGGTTTCCCTGAAAGCCAGGCAGCTGCTTCTGCTCCCAGATGCCACTCATCCCAGTTGGCATCCTGAGGAGGAGAAGTGCGCCCAGGCCAAGTTTCTGGCCCTCTTTCTCATCGTCACCATCCCATTTAGCCCAACACACAGCAAGGATGTTTGCTGCGGCAGCCACCTCAACAACACCTCACGGCAGCCACATCCACTGTGGAACATCTCACTGGAAACGCTTCTCAAGGGCCACATCTAACCAGGCTGCAGTGCTCTCAGTTTGCATGTAGACCTCCTCCCCACAGTGTAATCCCACTGTTTATTTCAGTCATGAGCCTTCAGATTGTCTGTGAACATGGATATGAGCACTTCTGGGTGGAAGCAAACTTCTCTGTATTGCTGCTGCAGCAATTAAGCCAGTACATTTTCCTTCCAGTATCCTTTCTTTGACATTTCCATTTCAGTCTCACACAGAGCTTGGCTGTTGCCTTGGGTTTTGCCTTTTTTTTTTTTTTTTTAACCAATTGCTGTGTTTACAATGGAGTGCTAGCCCATGATGGCAGAATCAAGAAAAATAATGCAGGAAGATCTATCTCAAAAATACGGCATTACACCCTGCCATGCCACAGCTTCTTGCTATCTGCTGCCACCTTATCTGAACAACAGCCCAGCCATTGTAAGAATTTACTCCTCACACAGAGGATTGCACAGAGTATCTGAGCTTTGCAACAGCTTTTCCCTATAGCTTCTCTGGCTGTTGTTAACACCCATAGTCCCACTGCTCTGTGAGCAAAGCATGGTGATCCCAGCAAACAAAGCTGTACTGGCAAGAGGGCAGCAGGTTGAGATGGTAGGTGAGAGCAGCAGGTGCAGGATTTCTGGTAATGGGGACAGGAGAAGGTTTGATCAGTCTTCAATGACAATTTCTCCTTTAACACAGTGAGGGGGATTTCTCATTCCAGACATGCACTGGATGTGCCTGTGTCTGTGCTGGGCCCAGAAGTTGGTGGACAGCAGGAACAGCTGTGTTCAAACGTTCTGTCAAAATATTCAAGCTGATAGTTGGTTTTTCTGGAGTCATCTCTGACTGTTTTGAGCTTACAGTGTAGGTTAAGTCACAGTCCTGCCTTGCTTCCCGTAACTATTTATCTGCTGTTACTCATGGACAGCTCTTCATCAAATGCTTCCTGGTACGGCTTCAAAAGCTGTGCTATGGCACCAAGGAAAATTGGTTTTCCCAGTCAGCAGTAGCAAACCTGGGGACACAATTATTTGTGAGAGTTTTATTGTATGGCACATAGTCATTCTGATGCATGAAATATACCTCATTTTCCCTGATGCTTCTCAGACTTCACTGAAGATGCCAGGTCCGAGAAGGTCATCTGCAGCAGTGTACCCATTCTGAACAATGGGGCTCTCTGTGGATGTGGGTACATGTCTCGCAGCACCCTCCACAGCCTTAGGTATCCTTGGGGAAAAGCCTCCTTACAGCTCTGTGCTGGATAGGGAAACCTCTACCATAAGGAGGTCTCCTTTGGAAGCTGGAGCCAGCCTACAAGAAGCAATTCATGCTTGGTGAAACCAGTCAGAACAAGTAAAAGGAAGCTTTATTATGTAGGCCAGTGAAAGAAGACCCCCAAAGTGGGGAATGCAGCTCAGGGTCCTGATCTGTGCCAGTGCAAGGCTGTCCTTTGAGGCACACTGGGTGCTTCAGGGATGAGGGCTGTGATATCATGCAGATCCAGCGGTATCTAGTAAACAAGAATCAGGCCCACAATACAGTGAAATCATGTGTTTCTACTGTATATGAAATAGTGATAGCCAATTCTATATGTGGGAAACAGATTTTTGGCAGGAGGAGCTTTTTTTCCCCTGAATGAATCCCAACATAAATTCCAATTTTGTCCTTTCATTTGACTATGGCCTTTCTGTCACTCTCATACTAACCTCGCTTAACGTCATGTAATTTAAACTGTACCTGTGTTTTTTGTTTTCAGAGCATTAGGCTGGCTGCCTATGACACCTTGGCAGTCAAACCTGCCCCGGTGTCTTAGGAAGCAGGTTTAAGCCTCTAATGAAGTTCAGGACTGGCTTTTTCAATGTGTCTCTGCTTCCCTGTGCACTTCCTGTGTGCCCTGGGGCAAGTGGCTAGTACAGGCAGGCCTGGGCAGGACTGAAGGCCAGAGTTGAAGTGGGTACAGTGTTTGTGGAAGGGGAGAGTGGATCCAGGCCACATGCTGAGCACATGGTCTGTCAGGGCTGTGCGCATCCCTGAACAGTCCTGCATGGCTCCAGCAGGTGGGAGGTCGGGCTGTGGTTTGTGGAGTGGAGGGACATCTCTTTTACTGAGACAGAGAGACAGTTGACAGGTTTGCAGGGAATAGGCTGCTGCCAGCAGGCATTTTCGCAGAGGACAAGGGTAATGTGCTGGCTGTGACACTGACACGATGCAGAACCAGCAGCTCAAATGAAAGTGTCCATGTACAGCAGCCAAAGTACAGGGTCATCACGTCCAGAGATGGGCAAGTCCTGCATAGCTATAATTCAATACAGAGGAGTGGCAGGCAGTAAAACCCAATAAACACAAAGTGTTTCCTCTACCCTGCATTCTTGTACCTGCTGCAGCAGAGGGGCTGTAGGCAGATGTTGAGTTAGGGATGGGAAGATCTGATGAGACTCAGAGCATGAATGGGTTTCTTTAGGTAATCAGCTGGTACAGCCCTGTCCTCTGAGAAAGTGGATCCAAATCATGCTTTCATTAGAGTCCAGATAATGAGCTTTACATGCCCAGTCTCAGGGAACAAACAGTTTGAAATTGAAGGCAGCAGTGAAAACCTATTCATCCTTTGTTGTCAGAGGGAAATCTAATTTTGCTCAAATTTTGTCAAAACACCCCAGTAAAGTACTTCAGGGCCTCAGGGGTTTTGCAGGTTTGAAAGCAAGCAGTGGCAGCACAGGCCAGTGCACATAGGCTGCTGGCCAACAGCCCAGCCCTGCAGGCTGGTGCTTTCCTTCTTTATGTTACTAAATTTCCACGACACCGGCAGCTCCTAGCTCTGTGCTGGGCAAGGGCAAGCTGCATGCAGGTTTCCCCCTGCAGCACCTCTGCAGAGGTGCCCCAGTAACCCAGCCCAGCCCTGCCAGCAAGGCCAGGCTGCACCCCGTCACCTCCTGTCTCCTGTTGCTCACAAGTGCCTTCAGGACACAAACTGCTGGTGCTTCTGTTCCCTATGCCAGGGCTGAACTTGCTCAGGCTGCCTTGCACTCAGGGATTCACAGCATCCCCAGCCTGGACTGCACATATGAGCTCCTAGCTCCCCACTGATGCTTCAATTGATCCAGCATGTCCCCGGGTGCCACTGTGCCGTGTCCCCACCTCAGTGGGAGCAGGCAGCTGCCTGCCTGCCGCCACCTCCTGCACTGATGCCGCTGGGGATTTGATCGAGGTCCCACCCCTTGGGTGGAAAAACCCCAAACCAGGCTACCGCAATGCTTCTTCCAAACCCCACATAGCAGATCAGATGGGCCCCAGCTTCCCATGGCTGCAGCAGGAGCTGGCTTTGCTGCCAGCCCGGGCTCCTCAGCATCCTGGTGCCCATAGGGGTGAAGGGAGGAGGATGACTCCATGCTGCTGCTTCAAGATGTTCACTGTGAAGGGACTGATGATGAGAGTGAGATTTCAGCTCCTGTCATCACCTCTCCCCTTGCTCTTCCTTTGCTGTCCCTTCCGTGTTTGCAATCCCCCCATGCCCCCCCACCCCGTTTGTACTCTGTACAGATGCTGGCTGCTGCAGCAGAAGCTGAAACTTGCTTTTCTTCTCCTCTTTAAGGTGTGTGCCCTTCTTTCCCCAAAGGAAGAGAAGAGAAGCAAAAAAGCAAAAAAAAGCCGTATATTTGCTGCAGACTGTGACTGGCTTATGTAATAACACTGCCTTTCTCTCCTTGTTTTAGGGAGTGCTGTCGATTTTTTGGAGACAATGGCTTGACTTTGAAGGTGTTTTTTACCAAGGCAGCACCCTTTGGTGTTCTTTGGACACTCACAAACTACCTTTACTTACATGCAATAAAGAAAATAAACACTACGGATGTCTCCGTGTTGTTCTGCTGCAACAAAGCTTTTGTGTTCTTGCTTTCATGGATCGTTCTGAGGGACAGGTTCATGGGAGTGAGGGTAAGTGACTCCTTATCTCTGTCTCCCTTCTTCATCCTCACCCTCTGTCTTCCCTTTACCCCTTGCCTCCTGCCAGCTGAGTCAAGCAGCACCCATGCAGACTGCTGAGCGGGCACAGAAATCCTTGTGGAGCAGGATACGTCCTTCCCTGCAGCCTGCCCAGGTGCCTGTGAGCTCTTGGAGGCCCTGGCTCCCCCAGTCTGGTGCCTTTGTACATTTTCCTTCAGGAAAGAGGTAACTTGCTCCAGAACGTGTCACAAAGGATATGTGCTATCTCCATGTTGCTGTGGATGTGTGTCAGCCTTTGGCAACCCCTTCTGAGGGACTATTTCCAGGCTGTGGCACCAGACTCAGTTGTTTCTAACTGCATATTCCTGCAAACATTGGCTGCACACAATGCATTTCTGGTGCCAACCTCTGAATTTAACAGAGCCCTCACCTTTCTACGCGTGACAGCAGGCTTGTGGTACAGAGCTGTGCTGTCCTTGGCCACCTGTGGCCAAAACATGAACCTGTGTCAGTGATGGAGAATCCCTGTCAAGCCAACTCATAGGGACTTCCATCTGGCCAGCAGTTGTAGGCTGCTCTCCTGGTGGCACCCCAAATGTTTGCTTACACCTTTAGTCCTGCACCCTATGCGAATGCCTGCTCCACAGCAGCAACAGAGCCGCATGCAGAGGATTTTTCAGAAAACCCCTCAGCTCCTTGCAAACCCTGCTGCCCTGTAGACATCCCTCAGCATGTGGAAGCAGAGGGTGGGGGTGGGTAAGCCACCTGGGGCCAAGTAGCTCCTGCCAGGGCCAGGAGTAACTGGAAGGAAAAGGCACCAGTGGGTCCCTCCTGCCTTGCTGTACCAATTAATATTAATTAGTAATCAATATTAACAGCAATAACTGTAATAATTCCTATTTTCTGCCCATCACTTGGGGAGCTCCCTGCTCACCCACCTGGGCAATGCTGCTATTTCTCAGAAGAGGCTGTTAGCCCTCACTGCGTGGAGCAGCCGAGAGTTAACTTTTTGGGAAGTGCTCCCTCACTGTCAGGAGAACTTGGCAGGAGAGCTTGGCCAGCCTTTTGGTGATGGCAGCCAGAAAGCTGCTCAGGGGATGGTTGCAAAATGTACCTGCCAAAAGCCCGACCTGGCCAGCTGGTGTCTGCCCACCCCCGCTACCCAGGTAGCCCTATGCTGAAAACAAAACCACTCTGGTTTTTGAATGCAAGGGTATCCTGAAATGATCGTGGAGGCAGGGAAGTACCACTGTTATTATAGCTGGATGTGCTGACCATTTTGATAAATCCAAAAAAAAAAAAAAAAAAAAAAAAAGGTATTTTTGTGGTCTTCATCTCTCGTGTGGCACTGTCAGCTGTAGCACTGGTGGCACACTAGGAGGGGAAATGTATGAAGGGATGACCACTGCTGTCCTGCACCTGCAGCTTGCTCCTCGTTCTGAATGTGTCATCTCTCACCACTGGATGTGGCTGTGGTTTGGAGGGATAGAAGCCAACCTTTGTGTAGGGATACCCACATGGGCATGCCCATGCTGGAGCCGAGATGGTTCTTGTGCTCTCCTGGGTGCATGGCCATGATTGAAGAGCCAAGATGGTCAGGGACTCTCCATCAGCTTCCCTGGCAGGCTGCCTTTTGCCATGGCAGGTGACATGCACTGGGGGATGAATCCTGCTCTGGATGCCTCCCGTCTAAAAGGGGCAGAAGGAGTGGAAGGAGCAGGGAAGCGAACCTGAGTGGTCCTCCCAGCCATGTCCAGCTGTCCTTCATTTCCTGTCAGCACTGCTTTGGGAAAGTAGAAGTGAAAGAGAGAACCAGACCAGGGGCTAGGGCAGTGGGAGTCCGTGCGATGCTCCTGCCATGTGTTCCAGCCCTTCACTGTGGCACCTGGCACTGATGAGGGGTGGCAGAGAGACTTCCTGAGAACCCACCTTGGTACCCAAGAATGAACACAGCTGTCTCCTTCCCAGGTGATGGGCCTGCAAGGGACCTGGGTGCAGGGGGAAAAGGTTCGCAGGCAGACCGGGCTATTCACTCTTAAACAGTTGTGGCATCCTGACCTGTGGCACTATGAGAGCGAGGAGGCACTTGTCCCTGGGGACTGGAAGGGCACATGGCAACACAGCAGTCCTGCCACTCAGCTTCGTGTGGCACAGAGGGAGTGCCAGGGCACTCTTGTCTGCAGAGGGACATAGCATGGAGTCTCGGAAGAGAATAATTTTCTTCCCTCTTTACTCTCTTTTCTGTACAGCCCATGTGATAAGCAGCGAGCGTGGCACTGCTGGGGGATAGCCTCGGGATGAGCCCCAACACTCGGCCTTCTTCCTGGGGCTGTCAACCAGGAGGAGGGACAGTTGCTAGGGCTTTGCTGGGAGTGACCTAGGGACTGCAGGCTAGCACACAGCCCAGCCCTAAAGCTTGTGGTCCCTCAAGGCCACACTCTGTCAAAAGTGCTGGCCCTTTTAGAGGCACTCTTTGAGAGGGTATTTGGTAGACAAGGGCTGCAAGGGTCACAGTGCCTTGCCCTCTTATGAGCCCCTTTCCCACGCTCCTGCTCAATCCCCACACCAGCACAGCAGGGCGAATATTGCCACAGCAAAGCTCTGACCACACATTTGGATGTCCCTGTTCATGCCTGCTGAAGGAGAGGCCAGATGAGAAAGGCAGCAGCTCAGCAGGGTTTAAGCAAGCACAAGTATTCTACTTGGCCTTCAGAAGTGCAACGACTAGCTCTATAGGCACTTAAATCACAATTTGACTGGAATTTAAATGTAAGAGCAAGCTACGAGTTCCCATCCTTGCCATCCGGTCATTTGCAAGGGCCTACATCTCCTGTAATGAGGTTGCAATTTTCCCCCTTTCCCTTCACTATGCCCAGAGCAAGGACCAACTGGGCTGTGAGCTGTCAGAAAAGACACACATGTAATGAAGCTGTGAGTGCCTGAAGCTTTGCTTCTGCAAGCCCTGCAGTGCTAAGACATCTGCAAGGAACTGCAGGCACTGTGGTGTGCAAGCAGCCTGTCACTGCCACTAACAATGTGCTTGATAGGCTGAAAGGATTAAGGAGAAGGTGGATGTGACACCTGGCGTGTCGACAAGGGACTGAGAGGTGAGGCCAAGACTCATCTGACAGTTGTGACATGCTTGATGAAAGAGGCAAGGACCTCTGCCCCAACAAAACTGCATTTATTTGCTTTGACTTCAGTGTTTCCCTCCATGCTACAGTGAATAAAAAAGCTCAGGATCCAAGAAAGCCATTGCTTGCAAGTGCCTCCTGTGTACATAACACGTATAGACAAGCACATCTGCCTGTGGGATTTGGAAAAAAATATACTATCAAATCCCAAATTGTAGTCTTCCTTTTCAACCAGGCAGAGACACAGCCTTCTGGAAGGTGCTCTGAAGTCGATCATCCCTTGACTTTAAAAGCAAAACTGGATACTTTTCATGCTGCAATTCGTTAATGTGTCCTTCAAGTTTCCACCACAGAGGCGCTACAGCCACCCTCTGGCGGGCTGAAGAAGGCTCCCTTTGCGGATGCACCTGGAGGTGCCTGCTGGATGCCACAGCCTGGAATTCGGTTGTGGTTCCCCCTGGCTCCCCAGTGAAGGCTGGACAAGCCCCATGCAGCTCAGACACGAGACAGCCACACCTGAAGCAGATGCTACAGGAAATGCTGCATCTTCCACTCTTTGTCACCTGGCCTGTAGCATGGGTGGTGTTGAAGGGAGGTACAGAGTTGCCATCTTTCAGATAAGCCTGAGCCATGTATCTTGCAGCTGTACAAAGAGCCATACTAAGTTAGACCAAAGGTGCCTCTGCCCCAGAAGCCTTCCTCCAGCAGCTGCCTGTTGTGGACACCTGGAAAAATCTATATAAATAGGAAAAGCCTATAATGATATTTCCTTCTGAGACTTTCCAGCCTCCAGCAATTTGAGGATCAAGGACTTCCTGAGATGGAAGCAATGTTTCTGTAGCTAATAGTCATTGATGTATTTTTTTTTTCTTCTGTGAGTTTATCCTTGTAAACTTTTCACATCCACAGCATGCAACAGCAAAGCTTTCCTTCACTAAATTTTGTGTTGGGTGAACACAACTCTCTTTTTCTGCACCTTTTTCTGCACCTGCCTCATGCTAGTCTCATTCAAGAACCTTTTTTTTTTGTGTCTCTGAATCCACGCAGAGTGACTGAATCTTTGCTTGACAAGCACTGGCACGCTGGTGAGAGAACTGCTGAGCTCTTTCAGATCTGCCTCTCCGAAACAGCCCCACTGCTGCAGAGCCATGCATTGGCAGGGTTTCTCTCCCTGCCTTAAAAAGAAGCCTGTCCAGGACCATAGGGTCCAGTTACACCACCATGAAACTTCAGTTTAGAAATGATGCCACACAGCTGTGCATGGAGAGACCTGATGCCCACAGGACTGTAAGCCAAGATGCTGTATCTGAACCTCTCCAAATCTGCAATGTGCATACCCAGCCTGTGCAGCCTGTACTGGGTTCCTGATCAGGTCATAAATCAGATTCTTCAGAACTTGCTGTCCCTCAACTGGAGCGTGCAAGGGGCTGAGCAGTTGAGGGAAACGCTGTCCCTCCATAGCCTGCCAAAGCTGTGCTTGTGCAGCATCTTGAACAGCAGTACAGCAATTTCTAGATTCAAGTCTCTTCTTGCTGAGAGGCTGTTAGCAGCTGTATTTTCCAGACAGTGTCAGCTTCCACTGATTTGGACTTTCTTCTACCCTTATACCACCCTGCCATTCTACAGCAACACCCGTGGAGAAATTGATAAGGTTTTGTTTGCATTTTTCTGTAAGGGGAAATTGAAGGTGTTGATGTCAGTGTGCAGGAGGGATCTGCTGGATGATCATCTGCTTTATAGGTGCCACCTGACACCAGCCCCAGCTCAATCCAGGGAAGAGGCTGATGGTTCTGCTGGGATGGGGACCTGAAGCTGGTAAAGGGGCTACCATCTTGCTCATCAGTCAGCAGCAGAGCTTGGCACAAAGCTTGCATCTTAACTGCAGCACGGGTGTCTCTGGTAGGGAACAGGAAAGGTGAGAGGAAGCCTTTGCTTTTGGATGTGTAAACAGCTGCAGACTGTGAATGAGGCTTAAAATACTGGTATGGCCCTGGGAGAGGGGACAGTTAGCTGGCACTTAACCCAGCTGTGGTTCAAAATAAACTAATATACAAGTCATCTTAGAAGCATCACCGTGAATGTGCAGCCGAAAGGCATGTGGTCTAAGCAGGATGCCCCTCTCACTACTGCAGAGCCAGGAAGCATAAGCATGCAGAAAGCCCTTTTCACCCCAGAATTACCACCGAGGGAGGCTGAAGGCATCTGGCAGGACAGTCCCAGAAAAGCCAGGGGTCTCTTGCTGACCCTGGTAAATCAGGTCAGCCTGTCCTCTACCTTCATGAATGTTTCCTCCATTTGGGAGACCCCCTTCAGGCATTGCAGTGTGCCTAGCTGGCTGAATAAACCTTCTGCTCTGAAATGACATGTCTAGACTGGGAAGTAGTTGCATGAGTTCTATTCCCTTGTTTATTTCTAAAACCTTTTTCCTCCAAAACTTCAACAGGATTTGAAGCCATTCCTGCAAGCTCCAGGGAACTACTACTTGTGTATTATTGTCATGCACAGGCTGCAGGGACCCACTGATGGCAAGGCTCAGTAACAGAGATTAAATCCCCACTTCAGCTCAGTCAGAGACACTGGGCCCTGTGGTCTGGCCTACTGCACACCCCCAGAACAGCCACTACTTCCAGCTCTGCCTGCAGCTTCCTTGCAGCCAGGGAAACCACTAAGGCAGACAGCATTAACTGCCTGGGTATCAGCCGAGGCTTGCTACTGTTTTTCTACATAAGCAGATGATGCAGAAGTACAGCCCTCTCATTTAAAGCTACATGCCTGTTTTTCCATTGTGGGGGTTGTCTAGTAACACTTTCTTGCTTTCTCTCTTTGTCTCCAACCAGATCGTGGCTGCTATATTTGCTATTGCAGGGATAGTTATGATGACGTACGCTGATGGGTTTCACAGCCACTCTGTTATTGGGATAGCCCTGGTGGTGGGTTCTGCCTCAATGTCTGCTCTCTACAAGGTAAGTACACCTGGGTCTTTCCCCCCAAAAAAGATGTCTGTCACCCTCGTCACTCACTTTAACTGTTCCTGTCTTACTTGCAAACCTCTGTGCAGTTCAGTGCCATGTGCCCTTCTTTGAGAGCTCTGCCATGCAACATTGCATTCAGGTGTTCCCTTGCTTTGGTGTTTGCCCTTACTTAGGATAAAAACTCCTAATTCCTGGGAATAGTCTTCTGCAGTGTCCACAGGAGGGTTTCCAGATGTCCCATCTTCTTGAAAAATGAGGCTGCTTTTCTGTAAGTGCTGGATTTAATCACTCACTCTGCAGAGATATAGCTTCTTTTCCAAGTCACTTTGTTACTTCCCCTTTCCAGTCCTCTTTCAGTGGCATATGGAGCCTGTGTTGGGCTTGCTTGGTGTTGCTTATCATGGAAATAATCACATGCCTAAAGTTCAAAGCCCACACCTATGAATCAAGACCTCAACCTGACATTTCACTCAGCCTGAGAGGCATTTGTGTCTGTGCTGCTCGTGGCACTCAGAGACACAGTCCACACTGAGGAATAAGCATTTGTAGGGGTGTGGTTCACCCACTCTGGCTCAGATGTGTAGACTAGAGGGAGGTATAGACATCTCCATCTGGTCTAATGAATTGCACTGTACCAGTCATTCAACAGAAATTGGGCAGGAAAGCCCTGCAGCCATAATAGAAGCAGTCCAGGGAGACTAACCAAACTGAGAAGCATCTGCCTGTGCCCCTCAGCGCAGTGCTGCATTGCTTTCTGCTCTCTTTATCAGATCAGACAATGTCTGACATCAGGAAGGTCATGAAGTTTCATATAGCTCTTTCCTCTAAAATAGTGTTTCCTTGCAGGACCAGAAATGTGGCCCTCCAAAGCCAAAGAAATGCCGTGGCTCTGGAGTCATCTGCAGGCACGCGGAGTTTTTCAAGGCTATAGGCTAGCTCTGCCCCCTCTCCCATGACGCTGCTGCTCCTTGCAGGGATGGGGGTCTCAGGGCTGCTCCACCAGAGCCTGTGTACAAGGAGGTGGTGGTGGCAGTGCTGGCAGAGTGTTACTCTGCAGTGTGCCTTGCATGCCAGGACAGATGGAGCTGAGCAGCTTGCTGTGCAATGCATGCCACTGCCACAGCTGCTGTCACTCTGCTCTTCTTTTCCACAGTCTGGCTCAGTTTCCATGAGTTGTGTGTGCCAAAGAGGCAGGTAGATCTGCAAGCAGACAGGTTATGTCCCGTGCAGCAGAGCCACCTTGACCAGCTTTCTTACCCCAGGCACAGACGCTTCAGTCTGCTGTGCCAGCTGTCTGCCCTTCCAGGGGCAACATGCCGTCCTCAGGTGTCAAATGAGTGGCTTTTGGGACATTTTGCTCCGCTGAGCAGAGCAGCAACACAGCTGCACTGGCCAGTGATGGCTGGGAGGTGACGGGAGTGGGCAAAGCACTGTGAGCAGGCAGCCCCTGCAGA
The DNA here is from genome assembly GCF_003031625.1 of Empidonax traillii. Lineage (NCBI taxonomy): Eukaryota > Metazoa > Chordata > Aves > Passeriformes > Tyrannidae > Empidonax > Empidonax traillii. The sequence continues at coordinate 192,045 of NW_020955783.1, forward strand.
CTTGCCTGCTCTGGGTAGGCAAAGGAGAGAGGGCTGATGCTGGCCAGGGGGGCTGCCATTCGAGCACAAAACAGTAAGTCAGAGTCCATTGGCTGTCCTGGTTTGCAGCCAGTGACAGAGAAAATTGTACCAACAGCCCACGGTGTCCAACAGATCCTCTGCAGATGTGGGGTGAAAAACTGATGTAGACTCCAGACAACACCTGTCCACAGGCACTCACCAGATGGGCCACTCACATCCTTCATTTCTACTGTCTTTGTCCTTCTCCCACTTGTGGGGTGACAAACCAAAGGCTTTTAAATCCCTCCCTGCAGTCTCATTAGCCAGGCTGAGTGTATGCTCTGGACTGAGGCCCTGCTGCTACACTATCTGCCTTCCGGGGATGAGTTCCCAGGGAGAAGGTGTGAGGACAGCCAGACAGCATGGACTGCACTTGCTCACCACCACAGCACTCCCCAGGTGGCAGCCCAAGGCCTGGACCAATGATGTCTCATGCAGGGATGTGCTTCCTCTCCTCCTCCTCTCCTGCTCCGCCAAGTATCCTGTTCTTAATGTCAACTTTTCTGGAGGTGCAGAAGAAAGAGTGAAGGGCCTAAGCCAGGGTTAGTGACCTTTCCTTTCAGGACATGCACAGACAAAGATGCTGAGTCCCCTTCCTGCATGGACTCAATTGGCAGCTGCCCATGCCTGTGTTCCAGGAGGTGGTATTAGGGAGAGGGCTGGGCCATACAAGCTGCCCTCCACAGTTCCATGAGCAGCCATCTCAAGTGTCCAGCAAGCATCACTGCATAGGTATGCAACTGACATTGCTTGGGACCCAGCAATTGCCCACTGTGCCAGGATGCTGGGTTTCACTGGAGCCAGGACAGAACACCAGCCTTCCAGGGATGCAGTGCAAGAGAGTTAAAGCCATGTCTTTTCCTCTTCTAGGTTTTATTCAAACTTCTTTTGGGCAGTGCTAAATTTGGAGAAGCTGCCTTATTCCTGTCTGTGTTAGCTGTCTTCAACATCCTCTTCGTTACCTGTATTCCTGTCATCCTTTATTTTACCAAAGTGGAGTACTGGAGCTCTTTTGACATCGTTCCTTGGGGAAACCTCTGCGGATTTTCAATTCTCTTATTGAGTGAGTATATGGGGGGCTCTCACAGAGCTCAGGGTGGAGGAGAGTGCCACAAGTTGACCACTGGTGGAAGCTGCAGACCTCTACCACACTGAAGCTGTTTTCCCTTCTTCTCAACCTAATTACTAGCTTAAGATATCCTGAGGGTCCATTCCAAGTGGCAATGCATACCTCGCTTCTGCTGTTATTACCAAGGCAAAATACTGTGGTTTTCATTAGAAGGTGCAGACTAAACTGTAAGCTTGTCGTAACTCCTACTCATGAACTCTGTGTTACAGAGACAGGTGACACTTGCCTGGGCTGCAACAGGAAGCAGCCCTTCTGGAGGGGCATTTTGTTGGGCTCCTCAGCATCCCCAGACCAAGGATGTTAGGCCAGGTCAGTCAAGACCAGACTCCAGTGCCTCTGATTCCTGCAGTAATAGATAATTGTTACTCCTAAAGAGAAGGAAACTTTTGAAAATGTAGTGTTGCATAGTGGCGGTGGAAATTTGGTAGGTGGCACTCCTCTCTTCTGCTGCCACTGCTGTGCCACCAAAGGAACCCAGCTGGGTAGGGTGCCAAATCTAAGCTTTAACGGTTAATGGTTATCAGAGTGTGATGTTGTTCACTGTTGAACTAGATGAGATGACTTGCTGCCACAGTTGGCCCCTAAACTGGATGATGGAATTGCATCTCCTAAAACAATAATTTCTCCTGGAAATAGCTCTCCTCTGTCCCTGTCTTTAGTCTAAGCTGCTTTTACCCTGAACAGTCAAAGTTACTAACTCCAGAAGTACCCCCAGGTTACTTATCAGTGGGCTCAATGGAAGGTGTCTGTAAACAAGTAGTGCAGAACTTGGCAAGTGATCACTGGGGTGTGCAATACATGGGTACTACTAGAAGGGAGTCGGAGCCCGAGCTCAGTATTGGCAAAGCTTTCCTGACTCTGCTAAAGCCAGTCACCTTAAAACAGGGGTGAATTTGGTCCAAAGCAATTATTAATTTGTCATGAGTCTCTTGATGAACAGTGTGTGGTATTACAATGGAGTGATATTATAATCATTCCATTGTAATGATATTATAATGATATTATAATTTCATTGTATGAAATTATATTTAGCAAGTTCCTGCCTGGAAGAGGGTTAGATTTACAGCATCTTCCACCTGCAACTGGGGGCATCTTTTCTACAAAAAAGAAGCTACTGTTTGGCTGAAATCTCCCAGAGGAAGAGTGTTTAGTCTTTAGGCAGGGCAAAGTGGATGATCAGTACAGAGAGTGGGAATTACTGCACATAACAGTGAGAGGCAGGCTGTACACAAACCTCACCCTGATCCTGCCACTGGACTCCAGTGGGATACAGAGTTCCCCAGAAACAGCAGTGTCTCAGGCAGGAGGACATCAGGCACACAGACCTCTGTCCTTTGATATCTTCCAGGAATAACAACAGAAGTTAATGTAGCTTCTATTTGAACAACATGCAGAGAGAGTAATAAAGCATAAATGTTTCAAGTTACATTCTTTCAGCCTAATTTCACTCTACCAAAAGATGTTTTTCTTTCCTTCTTCAGCATTCAATATTCTACTAAATTTTGGGATTGCTATTACCTACCCCACCTTGATTTCTCTTGGAATTGTACTGAGTGTCCCAGTGAATGCAGGTAAGAATTTCTATCTTTTGCATCTCAGTGTATACATTAAATCTGTAGCCTTTCAAATACACAACAGGGATAAAAGCAAATAAATTTATTAAACATGCTTTGCATCTTCTCTCAAGGGCTTACAGAGATGACACTGATTAAAAATTTATTCTTTAGGTGTTAAATATGTATTGCATAATACTCCATGAATATTCATAACCCCTAGAATTGTTTTTTTAAATTACTGTCCAAAGAAGCCTATGTATGAAAAACAAAGTAGATTTGAAGTCATTCATCCCTGAGCTGAAATGAAAACTCATGGATGAAGCAGAAATAATTTTTAATTATTTCTTCAAGGCAGGCTTAACACTAAATTGAAATAATTAAAATTTCTTAATTTTAGAGCAGATATGTACTAGTAATTCTGCTTGCCTTGGTAAATAACATAGTAGGTGTTATCGAGAGCACTGGACAGTTCAATTTTGGGCATAGCCTGGTACATTTCTCTGACACTTTTCTGAAATTTAGTGTAATCCAAGAGGCAGCAGAGTCCAAGAGGGCTGGACAGAGGAGTGCAGAGGCAACCCCAACCCAAACCAGAGCCACCGCTCCTAAAACCCAGCATGCTCAACTGGTGCCACAGTGGAAGTGGCAGCTCCCACTTTGAGCTGACTACACACACGCAGAGCCGGGCACTGCTCTGGCAGACTTGGGTACCAAACAGTGTGCACAGTTTAGCCAGTGCAGGGTTTGTTACTCAGCAGAGCAGTCGGGGGAGAAGAAAAATTTGCATGAAGAGGTTGCTGTACCAGGGAAGGAAAATGCCCCTTTCTCAGCATACCTGGACTTCAGCGTGAGTTCCTGTGCTGCTCGAGGCATGTGTGCTAATCCAGCAGGAAGGCTAGTGCCCCTGCCATCATTGCCTCCATGGCCATGTTCTCCTGCCACAGCTAACCCTCAGAGCTGGGGAGGTGAGGGGGAGGGAAGGAGATACTGCCCTAATGCCTTTTCCTATGTAATAACACCCATTCAATGTCCCACACAGTTGTTGATCACTACACGAGTGAAATTGTCTTCAACAGTGTCCGAGTAATTGCCATCATCATTATTGGCCTGGGCTTCCTTTTGTTGCTCTTGCCAGAGGAGTGGGACGTCTGGGTAATAAAGCTCCTCACGCGTCTTAAAGTCCGGAAGAAGGAAGAAATCCCCGAAGGGAATGGAGACATTGCTTCAGGACTGCCTAACAAAAGCCGGAGAACTCGCCCCTCCATGTCATCCTTTGCTCATTAAATGCTCTTTTTACCAAAACTTTATGGTTAACCTTATATATGATGACGCAAAGGTCTTTTCTTGGAAAGAAGCACACCTGTCCAACATGGTGTACATACCTGTACAGTTTTGATATGATCACCATCTAAAGCATCAAGTCTTGGCATGTCCAGTTTGCTTGTATTTTTTCACATCAGACCTTTCACTTAGGTAGTACACTGAAAAAAACTGCAAACCAAGAACCTCTCTTCTCTTTTTAAATGAATGTAATATATAGTCAAAATATATTTGCATAGGTTATTTTAAAGAATGACTTTCATGAAAAGCAGGGCAGACATTTTGAACATTAGGTACTGAATGATGCATTGCACACTGTGATTTAAAAGAAACAAATGCTATGCTACATCACACGTTTATTTTTGACCAGAGCTGTACTTTGAAAGTTTTCAAGGAACAAAAAAAAAGGAATCTTTTTGGGGATGGGAAGATGGGGGGAAGAGTGGAAGTTAGATTTAGAAATCACTTTATGTAGATGAGCGCATGTTGCGCTGCAAACAGGGAAAATTCAAGCGCTAAAACTGCTTGCACTAAAGCACTAGAGAGAAAGCAGTCTAGAGCCCAAATCTCCTTATTCTGCATATGACTGTAGTCCACGTTTAAAATCATGCAAGAGAAATCCAGTGCCTTCTACAGAACTCTTGTCTTTATCCACACAGAACCAGGTCCTGCTGCGAGGCACTTGCAAGGGCAGGGCTCAGGTTTGTGGCCCCAAGGGACCCCAAATTCCCACTGACATCAGGACGTGCCTCCCATGCACGCCATGGCTTCTGCGGGAACGCAGGGTCCAGGGGACTGCAAGTTTGAGCGCAGGAGACCTGGTTCTCTCCTCACTTCACAGGTTTTGCCCCTGTGTGGAGCTGCGCTTGATCAATGCCAATGTGAGGAGGGGGAAGTCTTGGTCATGTGTGGGACAATCTGACTGAAAATGATCAAAGGGGCTGGCAAGAGTGTGGTTGCTGATGTACAGTCTGAGAGCATGGACTAAGGGGGTGAATCGCCAGTTGCTTTTACTCCATAATTGTGAGTGTTAAGAGTTAAAAATGTAAGATATTTACATCAAATGTAACACTTTTTATGAAACTTGTAAGCACCAGGATGTTTACTTATGCGATTTTGGTTCGCCATTAAATTTCTATCTGTGATAGATCACATGCTATGTAAAAAGGGGGGGAAAAAAAGGTTATAGTTTACTATTTTTGAAGTTTACATTGTTGCATACAAAATTAAAAGTGTTCTTTTGAACTGCTGCCATAGCCTAAGGTCCCTGCTGCCATTGAGGTCCTCTTTGTCTCAGGCAGGGGTGGCATCCACTTCAAAACATTTTAGCAAATCAACTTCAGATTCCATTATCTGTTTGGCAAAGCTAAATAATAAAAATTTTAAACTCAACCTCTGTCAGTGCTATCCGTTTCCTTTCCTTCTCTTGATTGCACCTTTACTGCAGTTTGACTGTGGGCAATTTTTAGCCAAAATGATCAGAAGGGAGAGACGCTATCATCAAAATAACCGAGGCCGCAACTCAGTGCACTGCTAGCTAGTCTGTCCTTGACAGCAAAGTCTTCTCTAGACTGCCTGGACAAATCCATCTGAAAGGGATGCTGTTAGGCATCACTCAGGAAATACATGTCCAGCAGAAGCAGACCAAAGGAAAAGATGACCATCCTTTAAATGCATCATGATGCATACATCACCCATACATGCATATGCTAACAGGTATTTAGGGGCTGTGAGTGGGACATGAATTTGTACTTTAATAATTAGGCCCTAGTCCGGGCTGTATGTTTGTCCCCTACATATCACTTGATGACCAGACACTAAAGGCTTCCTAACAGAGATTACACACACAAGCAAATCTGAGGCTGTGGGAAGCTGCTCACAACAACTGTGGCCATTCAGTGTTACACACCTGAATTTTTAAACCTATCTGTTTGGGAAGCAGAGTAAGCCAAAGGCACAAGACAGGAGCACAGGTACAATTCTAATAACTGCTTCGACAGCACACATAGAGACTTGACCTCAAAGCTCCCAGATTCAAGTTTACTCCACTTCAGATATATCATTTTGTCATCCTCAAAGAACCTTAACACTCCTTCCCAAAACTCTCCGAGGCAAGGCCAGAGAAGAGTCCTTCCATTTTCCATAATCCCAATAGTGGCACCTTCTGCGATCTCCACAGTCCTTTACTGTGTGTTTCATGCAGTCTGGTAGGTATCCAAAAGGCTCTAAATGCCACTTTAAAAACTGCAACTAATATGTGTTTAAAACCAAAATGGAAGCAGATTTCAGTATGGACTGTGGGAGAATTTACGCACCAGAAGGGATAGCAGCATTAGTAAAACTCTGTGAATTACCAGATGCAACTGTCATTGCATCCTTCCTGAGAACAGGCTGAAAACATGCAAGGGCCGGGATTTTTAACAGCACTTTATTACTATCTCTCTCCTGAGTGGGAGCTCACTAGAGCCAACTAGATTTCCCATGTTAAGCAATCTTAAACTACATATAGACAAATTAATGAGATGAAGTGGCCTATATTTCTTCAGGCAACACCTTGCCCCAAGCATAAACACCTGGTCTGATGATAAGTCACTGCTTAGCAAAACCTTCCAGGCAGTGAAACCCCGGATGTGACTAGGAGAACATCAGGAAAGCAGCCTATCCATATGGTATGTGTGTGCATCTCTAAGTGCCAAAACATCACAGGTCTGAAGCTGAGGAATGAAAGGAACTGGATTTGCTGGCTCTCATCAAAAGGACAAGTCAGAGAGCAAACCCTTCTGCAAAGGCATTAGATGTAACTGGGCTGCCCTTCAGGTGAAGGCAAGATTGAATGCTTCTGATCTCAGAATGCTGAAAAACTCTCAGGACAAATTCAGTGTCTTGGAGAGGAGGGCTGAGTTGTAGCAGGCTCTCCTGCTTGCCCTCTTATGTCAAAAGCACTGGGTGAAATCTCTGCAGCACCCTGGGAGTTAGAGACCCTGCTGGCCTGTGTGGGCCCCACATTGCTCTCTGCAGCAGAGAGCAATACAAGCCTGTAACCAGCACTTTTAGCCCACCCATAGCCACCTCGAACCTCCTACTGGGGCAGAACTGCAGGGGCCTGCTTGTTGCCTGGTGTCTTTGAAGCTGATCTCCTGCATTGTCAGTCTGTGGGTCCTACCCTCACAGAGCACTAGCATGCACCCTTGTTCAAAGGCTGACCTGGACTGGCAACTTTCCACCCCAGCTTAGCTCTCAAAGTGCCCTTAGCTCCTCCAGCAAAGGGGAAAACTAGTAATAATTCAGTGGGTTTGTTAAAACAGCAAGTTGGAAAAAAATAAATCTCAGGAAAGTAAATAGCATCACCAGACCTCACTGCCACTGCCAGCTTTCACTGCTGCACAATACAGCAGTGAGGAATATGAGGCAGGCACAGTTCTCCTCCTCCCTGGTGTGTCTCTTTCCTTGACCTGTTGTCTACAATTGTCTCCTGCTGCTACTTACATCATAATTTTTATTGCAGCTCTCTACTGTGGCTGCATGAGCATCTCATCAGCCCATTGGGCAGAGATGGGCTGATTTTAAAAAGTTTCTCCTGTTCTTCTGTCTAGAATGGTTGTATGCATATCAGTAGTCTTCAGAAAGATAATAGCCTGCACCTTAACAAGAAGTTCTGAACATTAAAAAGGGAAATAACGAAAAAAAGAGCTGAAAGTTCTTATGAAAATGAAAAGGAAGTCAAATGAACAGATGTCCATCAGCTGCCTATGAAACTTCTAAGAGGAAATCCCTTTCCTAAGGACAGAAGCAGTAGCTCAAACTAATGTTTCTGAAAATAATAAAACTCATCATTTTCTTATTCTACCTGAAACTATGCTAGAGGGATCTTTATATATGCACAAGACGATTTTAAAGAAGGTGTTAGGTGGACTGCACATTACAGATAAACTAGGATACAACCAACTTCTTGACAGCAAAGAGTAGAACTTATAAGCAGAGTTATAGTTCTGGAAAAGACTTAAACAAGGGAAGTTGTGGAGCTCATATGAGCAGTATATTTAACAGCCTGTTATATGCAATTTCTCTGCAATGATCTAGAGACATTTCTTTAATCCTACTGTTGAACTGGAATAGAACTCAAATGAGTTTTCCAGATCATCATTTCCAGGTTTCCCTCCAGTTCTAGATTCAGTCCACCTAACATCACAGCATAGCCATCAGCGCATTGATTAGGAACAACAGCAGCCAACCTGAAGAGCATCTTTCACTCAAATGAAGAGAACTAAAGTAGATGTGCTTTAATAGAGCATAAATCTACCATAAATTGAGAATTTTTCTGATGAGTGACAACAGTAAACTTACAGCTCCTGGATTAAAACCTGGACTCCATTGAGGTCAGTATTCCCACCATCCCATTTCTCCCAAAATACTCCTTTTTCTGTTTTCTTCCTTCCTAACAAATGAACAAAAATGGAACTCTGTCATGAAAAACAAGTGCCTATAATTAATGTAAATTTACTTCATCACCTTAAAAGGATCCTAAAACTCCAGATGTTGAGCTTTTTCATCATCATGATCACCACTCCTCTAGGTAGTCTAGTGATTTTCAGACTTCACTCCAGAGTACTTCAGGCTTTGAATCACTAAGCAGTTCGGAGAAGGTGAAAATCACCATTCTGTCTATTCTTTCTCCTCTGTCTCCCTACCAGCCTGCACAGATGGCTTACCTCCTAGTCAAATGCCCTCCTGCACTACCTGATGATTGCACACATCCAGCCCCCTGACACTCACAGAGCTACCACAGTAGTCTCTTCCTCTGTCCCTCCCCCAGTGTCCCAAGGCAAGTGCTTCAGCCTCTGTTCATGTCGCACTGGCACTCCCTAGTGTAGGGATACTCATCACAACACCCAGCGAAGTAAGCATTTTGAAGAAAGCAAGATAAGAGCCCCAACACACAAAAATTAAAAAAAAAAAAAAAAAATTAAAAAATTGAACAAAACCACATGAATATTCACATTTTCTTAAGGATTTAGAGCATTTATTTGCTAAGACCACGGAACAAAAGCTACCATTTTCTTTCTCACTGCACACTTCTCCTGCTTTATTCATACATACATCTAAATTTTTGCTAACTCATCTGAAGTCTAAGCGTGTTATTGTTAAAAGGAAATTCACATAAGTAAAACTCAGAGTGAAGTCTTTATGAAATAATGGAGTGCTTTGCATAAGGCCATACAAAGTACAATATATATTTCTTAAATGTTTCCAATCTAAGAGGTGATTATTGTGTGCAGTTCATGGGGCTTCTTTGCGTAATTTGCTCCCTTTTTAATAATAAAACCACGTACAATTAATCATTGTGATGATTTTGCTTTTTTTAGTGTTTTTTTTTTTTCACCAAGCATAGCAAGGAACACTGTAACGTCAAAGGACTCAGAGTTACATCCTTAATGGATATTTGAGAAGGAAGGGTAGAAGGAGAAAGAGGGAAGGAGGGAAAGATCTTAACATATGGTTCTCCTGAACTACATATTTTTAAAATTTTGTTTTAAAAAAAAAAAATCTTGGTGTTCCATAACAGAAGAAAATGTCCCAAACTACCTTAGGTAAAACTTTGTTATTATTTCCAGCAAAATAAATAGTTGTACACAGAGCTATATTACTTAAAGAACTCATTTTAAAATTTGGTTCCTTGAACATTTGTTATGGACTATTGGACCATTTCAATGAAAGAAAAACAAATCAATTGAGCTCCTGGTATAAGGACAAAGCTGAACATAGCTACAGTATATCAAGGATTGGTAGGGAAACCTGTAACGTGCTAATTGCTTCCAAAGTGAAAGGAGAAGTCATTATGGTTGCCAATCAAGAATCTGCTGGGCAAATTTCAATTAAATATGGGTAAGTAAGGTTGTAGGTGAGGAGTGATCTGTTAGACATTACTGGAAGGCAAAGCACACGCAATGTCATTTCCCAATTAGCAAGGACAGGCACAAAAGAGTCTAAGAGCTGAACCACTGTATAAACTCCACATGATTCACTTTAATTGCATTGCTGGCAAGAGTTTCAGTGGGAAACAGGCATCTATTTCTTTAACATCTATCTCGCTAACTGCTAAATGGAAATGTAATTCAAAAGCTTCAACTGTGGCAACTAACACACCTAGCAAATCTGGAATTTTTTCAGTCTCCCTTCTTTCTAGAACATTAGCCTCTGCCTAGTTATGATAAATATCCCACTCATTACTTCCTGGGCTCATTTACCAAAAGTAAAAGACTAAAGATAAATACTTAGAACTGGCTAACTAACAACAAAACACCCCTATC
>NW_020955783.1:202642-217953 GCF_003031625.1 Empidonax traillii
TGGCAACTAACACACCTAGCAAATCTGGAATTTTTTCAGTCTCCCTTCTTTCTAGAACATTAGCCTCTGCCTAGTTATGATAAATATCCCACTCATTACTTCCTGGGCTCATTTACCAAAAGTAAAAGACTAAAGATAAATACTTAGAACTGGCTAACTAACAACAAAACACCCCTATCTCCTTATGATGGCTTTATTTAACCAGATGGAAATATTGCCATTAAAAATGTATTAGATAAATCTGTGTATTTTTCTATTCATGCACTTTCTAAAACCAGATCACTACATTTCCATAATATCCATTACACAGAGTTACTTACAATTGTCTCCAGTGAGTACTTCTCGGGCCACAGGTCACTAAAGAATAAACTATTTATCACAAATATCCCAGATGTGCTATTTGGGTTTTGTGATTAATTATGTATAATTACATTATCCCCTTTGTTTTGTGAATGCAGTAACTAAACAACTTTACACGCACCATAAATTTTGAAATCCAAAATACAATTGACATTTCCTATTATTGTATTCCATTATCACTATTCAGTCTTGAGACTTAATATTAATTTTCTTTTCAATATTCATGCTTGTGAAAGATTGCTTCACAAAATCCTGAGTGCAAAAGGGTCCTAAGTTCTTAAGTAAGCTGTAATATAGATTTACTTCAATGTTAATTCTTTTCAACATAAAAACATAACCAAAATTCTATTTGTGCAGTAACTTCCAGTCACCTTAAAAGCCTTGTTCTACTAGAAATTAAATGACTGCATCTCTTGCATCTCTTACCTACCACAGTGTAGCAAACAGGACATGATTAAGCCAATAGGCAGGGAAGAGAGCATGAACAGTGTTATATATCATAAAATGTACAGCACCAGCAACATTAACATTTCTCCAAAAAAGTATCTCTTCTAAATGGTTGGTTAGGAATTTTGACAACAAAATCCACTTCAGATCTGGCTGTTTTACAGAGGGCTCTGCTGAAGAAGTGAAAATCATTGGCCTTCTCTTAAAATAGCTTTTATATGTCACAAGGAGCGAGACACTTGCAAGGAGAACCAGGAAAGGATGCCCTCCACCAGCAGCCAGTACCATGATCACATGCTGAGGAAGAAACGCAGCTCAAGGAAGGTCGACAGCTACACCCACTCCTCGAATGGGCTGCCTCACACACCAGATGGAGCATCGGCTATCGGCAAACTACCGATAAAGCTGCCGGATGGTCGTGGACCTGACAGGAAAAACTCCCTGTAAAGCTGCCAGGGGGTCTGGGAGCTGCCAGGGGCTCAGCAACTCCCAGAGTCAGGCTCTTCCCAGCTGCCAAAATATCACCCTTCCCAAAACTGCAGGGCATTACTATAGGAACACACACCATGGCTTTCAAAACTGCTCCAACATTTCCAGGTGGCTGATGCATAAAAGGAAACTACCAATTTTTTGGCTTACAGGGGATGCCACAGGGAAATGCCATCAAATCCCAGATGAAATACCAAAACAGTTTGCTCCCAGATGCTCTATGACACCACTGTAGGCTTTGGGCCTGAGGCTGCTGCTGGGCTGAGCCCACGAGGTGCCCATCTGGCCGCCCCCAGGCTTCTGCTGTTGTTTTACCACCTTGACTACAGGTACATGTTTCTTCCTCTGGGGTAAACTAGTTTTTGTTATTATCATCTTGACTCAGCGACTGAGTCCATTCCAAGAAATCTTTCCAGAGTAATTTGTGTAAGAAGCTTACTGAATGAAATCAATAGACCACCTCTCAGGAGGGAATCATGCTGTAAGGAAAACGGTCAAAAATACATGATGTGTACGTGCTACCATTATCAGCCTTCCATCCAGTCACTACCTAACTGTTTTGCTATTTAAACCAACAAATTTACAGTGCTGTAAGTGCACTCAGATTTTTTTTTTTTCCTAATTCACCGAATTAACAAACCTGAAATAGTTCAGACTGCGCATCATTGCTCAGCATTACTGTTTACTTGAGTTCCAACTTCTAGGGCTTTATAAGCACCAAATGTAAACCGGTCCTGGCCCCCAACATTTTACACAACGATATTATCCAACCGGCTTTCTTATGTCTCAGAAGGAAAGAAGGGACACTTCATGTCTTTGAACAAATTATCCACTAAGGCACTGCACAGAATTCATTAGAGAAAAAAAATAGTTGTTTATTGTGTGCTAGAGAACACAGGATAATACCGGAACGAAATTAAGCACAGAAAAGCGCTCCATGAAAGTGACATTTCCGAACACCACAGCCGCCCTGCCAGGCCCGGGACAAGACAGCCACTGCAGAGCGAAGGGCGAGGCAAACGCCGGCAAACTGGTTTTCGCCCCGCCCAGTAGGGCGGGACAGCAGGACAAGGGGCCCGCCCGCCGGGCCGGGACCGCTTCCGGAGCGTGACCTTCGCGGGTGGGTGAGTGGGTGAGTGAGTGGGTGCGGGGCGGCCGCGGGTCTTTCCCTCGGGCGGCGGCACCGCTTCCCCCGCTGCCTCGGGGCCGCGGGCGGGGCGGCGGCGGGGCCCCGCCATGGGAGCGGCGAGGCGTGCCGGGACACCCGCCCTGTGTTGTGTCCAGGTGGGCGGCGAGGATGGCGGCGCCGACGAGGGAGGAGAGGACGGCGTGCTGGGGCGCCCGGGACGAGTTCTGGCAGTGCCTGGACAGCCACGGGGATGACGCCGCCAAGTGCGAGAAGCTGCGCCGGGCCTTCGAGTCGCGCTGCCCGCAGCAGTGGGTGAGCACCGCCTGAGGCTGGACGAGCTGAGCGTGTCCTCGCCCGTCTGTAAGAGCAGCGACGCGTAGGCACAGCTGCCTTGTTAAGGATGGCAGCTCCGGCCTCGAGGAGCTTTCCCATGGATAAGCCCGCCCCCTTGCCGGGGGTTAACTTGGTTTGCCTTGTTGGGAAATGAAAGCTCCCGAATGGACCGCTGACTGGCCCGGGAACTGTGAGAAGCAAGTATATAGTACAAAGGGAAAGGAAAATAAGGTCTCAAACTTTCGATAAATACACATACTTGAAAGCTTTTGAAAGTGCCCGTAAACTATTGTTACTAAAGAAGAGAGGCTGCTCCGGAAGGGAGCTGATGTGCAGGGCCTGGAGTTGTGTGGCATCTTAAGACTGGCATCCGATACCTTCTTGTGCATAGAAATACCCTTTTTCATGCAGCGTGATGTCACAGTCAGCCACCTGCCTACATGTAACTCACTCATGTTGTGCTTTTTAGTTTACTTAGCTCGAGTTATAACCATTTTTTAATAGGCCTGGCCCTTTAGTAACAGTAGTGTCTGAGGGGCTGAACAGTTCCTGTTGCAGCTAGTAGACTGAAGTCAGTTAAAAAATCCAAGTACCTTCACAGTTGCTGCACTGGCTTGTACTTCAAACACTGCAGTTCTGCTGTACGTCATCTCTAGTGATTGTGGTCTCATCAGCAGTGCTTTGCACCATGCACAGTAGTAGCTCTAGGCAATGAATTCAGAGGTTACGTGGTCTGCACTGCCACAGAAAAGCTGCTGGATTTATCTTTGCATCACAAATAATCTTTGGTGATAGCAGTGAAAAGAGCAAAGCAAGAGGCTGATCATAAAGAGGATGGTGAACTTCCAAAAGGGAAAAAAGCCCCCACAAAACAAACCAAACACACCATTCTTAAGTCTTTAATTTCAACAGAGGAAGAATCTCCTAAATAGTGTGGTAAAATCATCAAGTTCACTGATAATTCCATAGTCTTGTGATATATAAAACCCTTTCCTCTGCTAGTTTCTTCTGATGAACATCTTTTCTATTTTAAACAGGTTAAACATTTTGACAAAAGAAGAGACTTCTTAAAATACAAAAAAAAGCTTGAAACAGAAGGGTATGTTCCTCCAGAAGCTGCTGGGAAGTCTTAGGTACTCTGCTCTCATAATAAATAACTACAGAAAGAAGCAGCAAGAGAAAGCAACAGGAGCTGCCTGAGTGCAAGAACTGGTAACCTGACTGTCTCCCTGAAATGCAGACTGCTGTTCTTGTTGCCAGGTCTCAGATGTCTGCTGAAAGATGGTTGTGTACAGCTTATGGTGCAGGGTTGTTCACAAATCTAAGGGTTTGAATGTATAATTACTAAAATTCTTTCACACGAATAAATAATTGTTTAATACTGCAATGTATATATTCTAAAGAGAAAATAAAATTCTTTTTCAGTAAGTGAGCTGAGTTTTCCGTAAAAAGATAAGTCCATTCCAACTTTCACTTCTTGTCAAGAGGAGGTGGTGGTATAACGCAGTTTGTATTTGTCATTTACCAAATATTTCAAAGTATTTTAAAATACATTTTAAGTCAGACATTGGTTTATATAAGTGGCCATTAGAAGACCTAATGCATCCTGTGTATATGATACATAATCTACCTATTTTGAGGATGCTTACTTTTTGTAAGCAGTAGGGATTTTTACATTAGTTGTAAGTTTTCAATCAGTATCTCTGCTAGAAGTATGTCGGTTTATTTATCATGATTCTCATATTATGGTCTTTTGTATAATTTAATTACCTTACTGATGCAGCTACATTTAAAGATACAGAGAGTTTACAGCAGGATTAATAAACTTGACTGTGGAAGGCATTTAAACAAAGGGCACCATTTAATGTAATTATGTAAGTGAAGTTACCTTCCAAAAATTACATAATCTAGTAGATCTAGATGCTGGAATCATTAAATACTTTGGCTAAAGGCACCACTTCCATTTAAAGCATAGTCACAACAACTGAAGTAACTGCAGTAAAAATCCTGTGGTTTTGAGTGTGGGATTGTTCACAGTACTGTGCTGATGTTCTAACTGTAGAAATAACACACACACACCCCCCACATGCAATATAAATAGTATTTATTTCCAATGCAACAATTTAAGGAGGTAAAGTATTAAGGCATTTAAAAGTCACCCTGAAAACTACAGAGAACAAAACATGCAAAAGTTAAGAATCCTCATTCACCCTGAGTTTGTATCTCATCTATTCTGAATTTCATGTCGTAGCACCATGGGAAGCCACCCAGCTGTACTATAAGGCACGAGATTCTTGGCAGTTATTTTTGTTGTTTTTGCTTGATCACTTGTTGCCTTGTGTACTCCCAGATCAGCAGAGCTCCACTTACGTGAACATTGAGTGATCGAATAATACCCTGCTGAGGAATTTCCACACAGACATCCAGATGGTGAATCAGGTTTGCTGGGATTCCTTCATGTTCATTTCTAGTAAAGAAGAAACAGTAACTTTTATCTGAGAAAGGACAAGTGTTCCAAAATGCAGAAAATACAAATGTCACAGCAGCATCCAAATGCCCTTTGACAAATACGGTGCATCTGCCTACAAGTGTAACTGATGACAACAAAGGATTTTTTTAGAAACAGTAATATGTTACGAATGCGAAGAAAACATGGGGAGGCCTGACTAAGCTTTGATGTAGGAAAACTGGTGGTGCACTCAGTTTTCAGTTCACTGGTCCAGCAATAGCTGAACACCCAACATAAAGATTCTCTGCTCTTATTTTTAAACTCCATATACAGCAAAATGACCAGCTATAGATGAAATGACCAGGGCATGAAGCTGCTGGCACAGCAAGGAAGGTCAGCTGCTCACTTTACGTTTGGCACGAAGGAATGTCAGAACTCATTTGAAGCCTTGAACTGGAAGTTTTACCTTTTCAGAACTGAGCACGCCAGAAGATACCAGAGGTTACCAGTAATTAAAACTATGTTGTTAATTAAAAGAGAACAAAGTGACTATGAGAACCACTTTTTAAAGACAAGCTACACATAAAAAAGTTGGAGAAAAGGTATTTCTGCTCACTTTGTCCTAAAAGGATAGGCAGGCCCTTCCCCCTGGTCTCATTCAGTAGCCCTGCAATGCCAGTAGCTTTCTGACTTGTAGCTGCTTTACTGTGGATTTCTTTAAGTAGCCTCCCCTTTATATCACATCTGACATTTGTCTGCTTAGAGAAACAGTTTGCTGCTTGTCCCATCCTCTGCTTGTACTGCAAAAACTTTATCTGGTGCTCAATCCATGAGTTTTAAAGCATCTCCCAGCTATGCACACTCTCTGCTCCAGCCCTCCTCACCACATTAAGCAGAGCAAACAGGCTTAACTCCTTGCTGAGCTCACCACAGCCTACACATACAGGGCCCCGTATAACTAAACTGAACAAACGATATCTCTGGCACACCTGGAAAAATACAATCCATGCTGTTGCTACGTTCACCCATAATAAAAAGGAGTTACAATGTATGAACAGGTTATTAGGTGTGAGGAGAAGGATAGTTCAGGAGTAGGTATCAATACCTCCTACTCCTTAGCACATAAAGCCAAGCTCTACTCTTTTCATAATCACTTCCCATTCTAAAATCACCTTTACCACTGTCACTTGATTTTCACATGACCAAACTCTTGACTAGAGGAAGGGATGGACTGCAAGAGGTAGATTTAAAAAAAAAACGTGTTCTTACCCCAGCAATAATAGTGACTTCTCTGGGAAGCAATATTCTGTAAGATCATAACTTTTAGCTGTCTGCTCCACACCAATAATAGTGTAGCCCTCTGTTTTCTTCTGCTGTAAATAATCAACAAGCTGACACGGTTTCACCTATCCATTAAAAGTAGAGAGAAATACAAAAATATTTAAATACTGCCTTCTGTAAACTTCTGAAGTTATTGTGAAAAATAATTTACTTGGACAGTTTTTAAGATTGACTTTTATCCCCGAAGACTCCATCCATATACACAACATATTATAAGCTCTTCAGCAATAACATAAAAGGTCAGTAATGCCACAAAAATGTACCCCACCAATACAATGAAGAAAGGCTTTTCTAGGCTTCTGACAGCTACAAACCTTGTATCTGAATGTAAAAGAATAACTCTTGCATAGGGACAAGGCGCACAATTGTTATTTAACCTGAAATTCCTTCTCAACACAACAGAACAGCCAGCACTGAGTTGCCTTATATGCCTGAACTGCAACTTGGGAAGTGAAAAATTTCTTAGTTATCTATATCCTACTCTCTAAATTGCTTATTTGTATGAAAATGCCAATTTCTTCATGCAACAGCAGCTGCACCATCAGTACACTTCTGTACAGATATCAGCACGATAACCTGTGTCCATCAGCACTCTGTTTTAGGCAAAACACACTAGGGCTATCTTGTTCTGAAAATAAGCACCATGGAGGAAAAAAAAAATCAAAAATTTTCACTGAGTGTTTCAGATGACTTAGAGCTGACCTGGAAAAACTGATAACTAGATAATAGTTCTAAAAGTTGGCACAAGTTAACTTCAGGCAAACTCAGACAATCACTGTGAGGTTACCAGAAGCAATGGACAAAGCAAAACAAATGAAGTATTGTTCAACTTTTATAAATAAACATTAAATTCCAAGACACCACTGTAAAACAGAATAGGATGTAACAATGACAGCTCACATAATCAGTTTTCCACAGCAATAAGAAATTGAAAGTATTTTTTAAATTCTTTTTTTTTATGAGGTTGACCCACAGCTTATACCAAAACGCTCAAGATTAAGTGTCAGAGATAACAATGGGTGCTTCCGTTAAATAAAAAGTTCATTTTTGCAAGATAAAATGTTAGACTCTGCACTATGCATCTGACAAGCGAAGATGCTCAGTACACTTTTCAACGATTAAAATGTTTCCATTCACCTCAACCAGGGGGAGCCACTGCTCTGCAGAAACACTAAGATGCTGGAACTGCTTATCCTGTATGTAATGAAGACTGCCGACAACTAATGCAGATGCCCCAAATATTTCACTTGTACGACATAAACCTACAAAAACAAGACATAAAGTAATTTTTGTGTAGAAAGTAAACACCAAGCCAGAATGTATTAGTAAGTGAAAATGACAAAGAATGCAAAAGTGCAATGTCATCTATTTTTATATGTTTCAGGTCTGTTCCAAGCCACGCCTTGTTCCATATAAAAAAGCAGCAAAAAAAAATGTTTTGTAACTTAGCAGAAAGATAAAAATTAGAAAACCACTATGTCTGACAACGTGCTTTTACAATATTAATTACACAAAGTAAGGGGCTAGTGTCCAAGCCTTAGCAAGAATGGACGGTTTGACACATATACACACAAGCTTAAGTTTTAAATTCGGTATTTGTTATATGAAAGGCTTGAGAGGATGACACATGACAGCATTAGAATGCAGACAGCACCAGCTTGTGGGCTGACTTTTCATGAACAGCCTCACTGCAGCTATTTCAACTAACAACATCAAACACAATGACAGTAAAGTAGTTGCAGGATTTATTATATCACAGCTGATATGACATAGTGAAGGCGTTCTTAATCAGGAAAGGGGACTTTAATGACCAACAGTCATGAGAATCTAGTAGGTCTACAAGATTTGTTTTACTCGTTAAGAAGAAAAATGCATTTCTTTTCACCACATACACAGTTGAAAAATTCAACTGTAACGAAGAATATAAATTCAGAAAGAAACTGAGCATGATTTACAGCAAAGTTCCATTTAATTAATGCATGCTATGTGTAGATACTTCTTTTTTTGCCTTAAAATGTGACTATGAGAGACCCCTACTCTGAAGAAGGCGGTATTTCTTTTTTCAGGATAATGATTTATTAACATTTTTTTTCAGGATAATGATCTATTTTTCTGGGCAGTACTTACAAAATTTTCTAATTAACAACATAAAATAAAATTAACTTCTATTATCTAAGTGGGCTTTAAGGTGTAAAATAAAAGTTTAAAAATTTGAAATCAACCTTACCTCCTAAGTTGGTAGGTTTATCAATAAGTGAAGCCACCACGATCAATCTGCTGTTTGATTTACCGAGTTTAGCAGCACGATCCTGAAATGCCATTTCCAAGTCTAAACTAGGAGTACTGTTTTTCCAGGGTATAATTTTTTTCTGAACATCAGTCCATTCTGTCTGGCTATCTGTTTCAGCTGAATGTGAACCTATAAAAACAAGTTGTTTTATTTATGTGGATATGCAAGAAGAATTGAAACTGGTGCTTTGGTAAAGAAGATAATCTAAATGGTAATACTGCAGAAAGTAGAGGACTCTCATAAACAGAGATCAGATTGATTACAGATGTAAATACTGTTACATACAAATACTTAATATAGATTAGCTATATTTTACCCATGTCTTGCTGAGACCAGTCACTTGGTTTCAGATCACGAAGTTCCGTTCGAGAATGATACCACTGAAATGCTGGTGGCAAGGGAATGTCAGTGAATCTGTCAAATTTAGAGAGTGGGATCCATTCATCTTCAGCAAGTTCCGCAAGGCGGGGAAGAGTGTAAAATATCGTCTGCAGTGGAACACAGTATTATTAGCAGAGCACCACTAAAGCAAGCAAAACCAGATAATTAACTCTGGTAGTTTTATTGCACATGTCTTTTATCTAGCCTTCTATGCTTTTAATACTTGTTTTTCTTGGTACTTGATTCCACTTGAATATCTCTCAATATTCATAACTTTACATATAGTGCTACGCCAAACTTTCATAAATCTCATCTCATTCTCCCTAACTAGAGCTTTTTTAAGGATCTAGATTGATTACTGTTCTGAAAATTCTAGAATACCAAAGAACTAACACTCTGCTTCTCAGCACAAAGGTCTTGGGAAACCTTGTATGTGTAACACTAAGGAGTTTTCAAATACTTTCCAAATTTCTGGTAAAGAACACGGATTGATTTAATGTCAAATGGAATAAAGTCAAAAGCATTACAATCTAGAGGTAAAATCCAACTCAGAACTACCAATACAGCTAACCACAATTTATCAAGGAGAAACAAACACAAACCCTGAGGGAAAGACTGAATAAGACAGACTTTAAAACCCAGACTCTTTGTTTATCCCAATGCACCCTTCAAGATGAAGAGGCACCCTGAATACATTTAAACATTTCACAAATATTAGCCTTACTTTGGTTTTTTTCCCCTCTTGTTCAGGATTTTCACTTTCCACTATCTAGCATTTGTGTTCACAAAAATATTCCACAGAACATCAGTTAAAAAAAGGAAAAACTCCTTCTCTCAAAGATGGCACTGCTTGTGCCAGAACATATACCCCTGATCATATTCATGTTCATCTTGTATTTTCAGCTTACTTCTTCTATCTCATTTATCTGCACCCTTATTTTTGCCTTTCTTCCCCAGTGTTCATTCAGCTGTCATTTACTTAAGTTACAAAAAAAAAGAATAGCTGAAAAAGATGCTCTAGAAGTTATATATATATGTATCCTGTTCACACCAAGCAACAGTTTAGTTAGGCAACCTCAAGTTACTTCTAAGAACAGATGTCTCAAAAATCCTAACAAACTACATGCTCTTAAGTAGATGCTCTTCAGTTACTAGAATTACCTTATCCAGTCACAAAAACCCTATTAACCTCCACAGATGGGCACATTCATCACACATACCTCTTAGCTGACCTAGGTTTTTATTGCAACAGTAAAAAGAAAATTAAGCTGCAGTCTTAGTCTAAAAATCCATCACAATTTAGGCAAAGTAATTTTTCAGAGTTTTAAATGAGTAACAGTTGATCATTTCATCCCACATTAGAAAATACTAAGAAAAATAAAAATACAGTTGTAAAACACAAATAGTGTGGTCTCAGACTTGCCTCTAGACTGTAATCCTCAAGTGGATGAAATGTTGCAAAGAAGAAGTGATCCTGAATTCGCTGCCAGTTCCTTCTAGCATTCCTGCAATTGCAGAAAGTGGTGTAAGATACACAAAAAAGGCAACATAGCAGATTTTTTGTTTGTTTGTTTCAAATTGTCAGATGGGAATAAGACAACCTGGTTTATTTACTATATTGTATGGGAAAGAAAATAATTAAGTAAGGACCTATTAAAATAAAACAGCAGCACTCAGGAAATAGGTTTTATTTATGTTTCGAGAAAGGTCCATAACACATCTCCAAACTCAATTATCAAAAGAAGCAAGTTTGGCAAAAAGAAGTATCCCATCTAGGTCTCTTAAGGAAACTGCCTATGGTTCAGTGTCAGCTTTTAGTTGTCAACAAATAAAAAGCAGACTCCTCTCTCTGCTTTTTTCTGTCCCATGTCTTCCCATGCCAACTTCTTTTTAAACAGAGTTAAAAGAACACATAAAACCCCATAGAAATTAAAAAAGTGCCACTTTAGAAAATTTAACTTGCTGCAAATGGTTCAGAAAAAGAAAGTTAAGCTGTAAGTCAGAAGAATGTTACTAACCCTGTGCCATGCATGTTTTCCACTTGCTGAAGGCTAGATTCAATAACTGGTGTCAGAGCTTCAAATTCTTCTACACGCAGCATTCTGCACATACCCCAGATTTTTTTAAGGGCAACTAATGCATAAAGTCGAACACTGAAATTATGGTTGAAACACCACTGTAGAACAACTACGAGAGCTTTCTTCAAAGCTGGCCTCTAAGAAAAAAAGAAATTTCTCCTATGTATTTTAAGTCTTAACATACTGTTCAGAAGCAGAAAAGTTATGACTGGCCAATGAAATGCTTCCTCGAAAAACCTGCCTTTCAGTAACAGTTCATATATGTGCAATTACAGGCTTCAAAACATGATCTTAATTTCCTTCCTTTCTTCTCACAAGGACACAGACGTACAGCCCTGCTTGTTTTTTAAAAACGTATTAATTTACATGAAAATTATTACTCTGCATACAAGGAAACCTCTATTTACCTCTGAATAAAAGAGCAGAAAGGAAAACCCAGGTGCAAACTGGAGTAGCTTTTCTAAAACATTTCACAGGTAATCAGGCCCTATATATCCAGAACATCTGCCATTTAGCTAATTTTCATAAGTACAATATTTAAGAGAGGTAACAGGAAGAATGAGTGTTTTCATTATCAAAGGATATCTTAATATGAAGTAGGTATTAAAAAGGTCATAAAAATAAACTGAAAAAATGTTTATTTCAGAACCCTGTATACTCTGCAAGTGAATAAACAATGAACACTTTCAGTCAAATTTACCTTCTCTGAGGTATTTTGAAGAATGATGTCAAAGTGAGATAACACTGATAAAAATGTGCAGATGCTTGTTTTAAGCTTTTCTTCATCCTAAAGCAAAATGTAACAAGAAATATGCATATATATGATGTTTTTAGACCTTAAAAGTTTTCACAGCATGTTCCATGCATGCAATAATTAAAATAATTAAAAAATCCTGCGTGTTCCCACAGCGAAATTTACTAAAATACAAAGTGGATATTATTAAGATTTAATTTTTCATAACACGTTATTTGTTTTTTTATTAACAAATCAATCAGAATGAAGTACACAGTGGTATAAAGGAGCTAAAATTCAACTCAAGTTCACTGTATTCCCCCAGGAATGCAAAGGGTCATCACCAGTTCACAGACTCTTGCCTGGGGCTCCTGCTACCCAGAGCTCAACCTGCACTGCAACGGCACACCGAGCTACCCGCACTAAATGTATTCCCCAACACAAGGACAGCCTCTGAAAATACAATCTGTATTCCCTTTTCATAAATCTACATGTTTTCTGCTTGCTCTGATTGTTTGAATGGGCCCACTGTGACTTAGTACACTTGTTATCAGCATGAGATCACTTTGATCCAACAGACTATCATCTACCAAAATGACAGTAATTCCAACTGCCCGAGCTCTTGGAAATAGGAAGAAGTGACATCCCTTGCAGCACTTTGCATCAGTTTAGATAGAATGATAAGGCATCTTTATGCACTTTAAAAAAAGTATAAATTCTAACAGCCCACATCTCTTAATACTGAGACAACTTTGCTTATTAAAAACCTGTATTAAAAAAAGGGAACACTATTAAAAACCTGTCTGGTTTTGGGCAGAAAATGTACACAAACACACACACATATATACACATACATATACACACACACATACATACAGTTTTCCAATATTTTTAATGTGATTTTAATTCTTGTCCTATTGTCCTTGAACAGGCAGCAGTCACGAGCATTGAGGCCATGCTGCTGAGAACTCAGCTGCGTTGGGCAGGGCACATCTCCAGGATGCAGGATCATCGCCTCCCTAAGATCGTGCTCTATGGTGAACTTGCCACTGGCTGCCACAAAAGAGGAGCCCCGAAGAGGAGATACAAGGACTGCCTGAAACAATCCCTCAGCCTTGGCCATATTGATCACCACCATTGGTCTACCCTGGCCTCCAATCGGGAGGCCTGGAGACACACCATCTATAACGCTTTTGGGAACACACGCAGGATCACTCTCGAGGAGAAAAGACAACGCAGAAAGAATCACGTGTCATCTATATCACCTGGGGAGTCTTTCTGCTGTACCTTCTGCAACCGGACTTGTCTATCTCGCATTGGCCTTTTTAGCCATCAGCGCACTTGTAGCAAGCGTGAGTAGAGCCCCTTCTCAAATCTTTGTTTGCAAAGCCTAGCCATGATGATGTCTGGTTTTCAGAAAAACTACAGTAGCAACTCTTATGAGTTAATGCTTCAGCAGAGGCACCCCCACAATGTCTTCCCACATACTGGACGAGATACAAGGATATACATTTTCTTCTTAGCCCAAATATACAGTGCTAACAAATTCAAGGATAACAATACAGACAATTACTATTTCTGCAGGTCAGTTCTTACAGGTAATTACTTAGAGATGAATCCAAGACACAAAAATGAACTGTTAGTAGGTCAGTTCTCCTCAGTCAACCCTTTTACAGCTTTTTAGGTACCATCATTCAAACCCTTCCTCCAGTGTTGGAACCACATTACAAATTCCACTGTGAGAGAAGTCCATATGAAAAGCTGCAAATTGAACATGTTCTATGCAAGTCACACTCCTGCTAACAAAGAGGATGCAGAAGACAAAAGCTGGGTGCGGAAACCACAAGTGACTCTGCAGTACCTCCCCAGACTCAGAATCTAGGGCATCCATGTGTTCCTGACGGCTCTTGTATCAACAACTCTGACTCACTATGGCAGCTCTACTCTGCCTAGAATAGCACATTGCAACAGGAAATCTCTCAACTGGTAGAATTCACATTTTTTTCAGCCACTTATATATCACAAATTTCTAAATGTCTCAGATTATAGCTCAGATCACTTCCAGGCTGAACTGATCTGCTCAACGACCCACTGCTTCTAAAGCAAGATTAGATTGCACAGAAAATAAGGTGTGGGAAGACAAACTATACCATCTTTGTTCAAATTACTCTTCAAGTGAATGCCAAAGTTCTTACTTACATAGCAAAAGCAATCCCAGAATTTATTCAGGAATTGGGGGTATTTATGTAGACTCAAGATAACAATCCATTCTATCAAGTATTTCACAGATGCCTGATTATTACTGAATCCAGCCTGAAAAACTTTGTCAAGGGTTCCACACAAAAAATTCTGAGAAAAAAATCAGATAATCACTTAGTATATTGTTCATTTCCATTAATAAAAAACTTGTAAATAAAAGAACACATTCTCAGCTATAAAATAATATTAGACATACTTTTAATATACAAATAAAAACATTTTAGAATCTAATTTCTTTACTATACTTCTCAAACATTTTCTTATGAACCAGCATTTGACAAAAGTATAATTTCTCAATTTCTTGACTGTTCATAAAGTAGTAACATTTTTACTAAATGAAAAGCTATCAATCACAGGAACAATCTAGCCTCCTAAAATTCACAAATCCAAGAATCAGTTTTCAGTGTCCTCTAGAAATATATCAGAAATCCATGACTTTAGACTGAAAGAACAGAACTACACAAAACTTCTACAGCAGCCGCAGAGATTACATGCCTTTTATACCCTGCTGTAATTTACCATACACAGTTTGCATGACACCAAAGTATTGAAAGTAAGTATTTATTTATTTATTTATTTAATAATTCATAGTGAAGAGCAATACCTGGTTAAGCTTTGGAAGAAGAACTAAGAGCGTCTGCCATATGCGGTTTTTAATTCTATGCTGTAAGGAGTTTGCATAATAGCGTGTTCTAGATCTGGATACCACTTCATCCTAAAAGCAAATTAAAAAGGTGTATTACCTATTCTTCCTTTAAAATTGAATGCATGGAAATACATTCTGCTGCACTAAGTCAGCAGCATCTACTGCACAGCTAGTATCAGCATTAAACAAAGTTAGGAAAATATATTAATTCAAGTTATTAAGAAAAATTCTGAAGCTTTCAGAAAATTCTAAGAAGTTCAGAAAGCTGAAAAACATACCCAATGCCAAGTAGTAATTTCATTTAAGAGCACAGAAAATGTTAGTTTTAAAGCTCTTGAAACATCAGAAAGTTAAAATATAAGTATAATTAAAATAC
>NW_020955783.1:218871-233595 GCF_003031625.1 Empidonax traillii
AAATATATTAATTCAAGTTATTAAGAAAAATTCTGAAGCTTTCAGAAAATTCTAAGAAGTTCAGAAAGCTGAAAAACATACCCAATGCCAAGTAGTAATTTCATTTAAGAGCACAGAAAATGTTAGTTTTAAAGCTCTTGAAACATCAGAAAGTTAAAATATAAGTATAATTAAAATACTACTACATAAAATGAAGCATGAAGACTCAAGTTGTCATTTAGTTATGTAAGAACTAAAGATTCTAAGTGAAGAGATGAGTATACAAATGGAAATACTTTTACTTTAGCATCTACATTTAATTAGTCATGCTATCAATTAGATCAGCATGTAACTACAGCTCTAGTTTTGAGACTGAAATTGATATTCTGCAATAAGATGCTTTAAGTGAAAGAAAATAGATGAGATGGAGCTTTTAAAACATTTGAAATTCATGTTCTCATATAGCTTAGATTCTTTTCCTCCATGCTCTGTTTTGGCCTTCAAAATACATGACAGCCCAAACGATTACCTTAACTTCTTAAAAAGAAAATAATGTGGTGATTGAAATTCTAATTAATATTAAAATATAAATACACTTATTTGTTCATGTTTAAACTTCATATTTAGGAAAGTAAGGAAATCACTTCCAAAGCTCACTTTTCCTGCTTGATCAATTTCACAATTACAAATATTATCCACTTTTCTCCAGTACATATTTGAGAAGAATGAGGGACCAACTCATTTTTTGGTTCTTCAGACAAAAGCAAAATTCAATAGTACCAGAATGTATGACTGATGTTCTAATAGCAGCTGAAGTAATTTACCACTGACTTTAGACTACTGTCAGTCTATAAGCAGCTATGACATAAATGAAAATCAGACCCCAATCTTCTCCATTATTTCTACTGATAAAGGTATTCTAAGGAGACAAAGTTCTCTCAATTCAAAAGGTAGTCTGCAATCATTAGAGTGAAATGCAGTGCTTCAGAAAGCAGCCTGAAAGAAGATTCTTAATGGAACAATGGTTAGAATTTGGGTAATGTTCCAGGAATCCGGGAAATCTACTAAAAAGAGAGAAATAAACCCGAAAGGCAATTTTTACTATTTTGTTTTGGCCAAATTAACTTCTGTCTCATAACCAAAAAAAAGTGCATTACTGGGCAAATCTATAGGCAGGTTAGACAAACAACCATAAATACATCCTGTCAATTGTAAACATTATGCATTTTAGTAATTGTACTAACATTACATTTATACATAAAGAGAAATTAATTTTACTTTATCAAGTAGTTTGATGAAAATGTCTTCCATAAACGTCTTATGCAACATATTTGATCCATCCAACAAGCACAGAAATTTAATAGCACAAACACGAACGTAGTGATCATCTCGATTTGTACTGTAAAATATCAATAAAAAATAAAAATCAAACTCTACTTGTTCAGACAAAGATAATTCCTAAATTATAAAAATAGTCATCTTCAACATACAGCCATGAAGTTGTCTGCAGTGAGACAATATGCACATACCCAGAACCAGAATTTTAAAGTCTGTTCATTGTTGCTGCTGAAGAACACTAGTGAATTCCAGATAACCTGCCCCTGCTTCTATCTTGAGATCTTTAGTAGCATCTAGGTGTTTAAAACAATTTTCCATAGAAATAGGTGTATCAAAAAGTTTCTGAAGTTTTGTGCCTGTAAACTGCAATTTTTTAACAACTAATTTACGCTTACAGTTTGGTCAAAGGTTATGAATATACTCCTTATGGGTCCCTTCCAACTTGAGATATTCTATGATAAGAAGCTGAATTCAAAACCAGCCTCTTCCTACCATAGCATCAATCATGACAAAGACACAATTCACACCAAATACTGTAATATATATCCTCAGAGTCATTACCTTTCTGTAACAATGTTTGCTGCACATTTTTCTCCAAGATTTTCTACGAAGGCATGCACATCCTGAATAAGTCTTCAGAGATGAAAGAAGACAAAGTAACAACATTAACAGAATGGCATACAAAACTTGCTTTTAATACTTATTTCAAAGTTTAAAAGAACACAAAGAACATAAAACTATAACAAATATAATCACAAAGATTTTTTTTTATACCTCTGATCTTTCCTAAATACAGTTCCAAAGACACAAGCCTCAGTGATAAGCTCACAATAATTTCCAGCATTTAAGAAAGCATTTTTCAAGGCACTTCTCTCATCAACACTAGGAAACATCCAAGATTGACAACAATGACTAAGGACTACATTGAAGACTCCAGTCTTTGTAGTGGACAGATCTATGAGCTTGAAAATTATCTGAAAAGAAGAAATATAAGATTCAAAATCTAATTTTCAGAAGTGCCAAACTTATTAGAATAATACTGCAGTGATGTCTGTTTTAGTAGCTCTGATGATCTTTTGCATCCCGTCTCTGCTCAGGTTAATGCTGTCTTCGATTTCTTTACAATTTATAAGAGCAGGCAAATGGGCAACAATTGGCTCAGTACGTGCTTATGTTAACAAAAGACAGAACTGATCTCCACTTGAACAGATGTTACACCAGATGCTTTACACAAATCTCCTAAAAAGTGGAACAAATACACCAGGGCTTACACTTCATGAGCACAAACCTGGTGTTTTTAATCAATCCTTAACAACTTAGAAAAAAGAAAATTAAACTTTAAACAAAATTTCTTACATAGGTAGCCATATCACTAATTCTTTGATGAGGATTAAATTCATGTTCAACTTTGTATTTGAGTCAAAGTGGAAAAATGTCTTTGCACCATTTATTTTTTGTTTTTAAGAAGGGAATATTTAAGATATTTGAAACTGCTATCTAGTACTTCTCCAAAAAGGAGAAAAATAAAACAAAACAAAAAAATGGTCTGGCCCCAAAACTTTTCATTCCTACTGATTTCATTAGGCTGAGTGCAAGAGTCAACTTCAGTTACAAAGCAGATTTTTTTCTAAGAAATTGCAAGCATTTGGGAAAGGACAGGGAGATTTAGAATGAACGGGTAGGCATTTTTATAAATTCCTGTAAGATGTCAGTGAGCTGTCTGTGAAAATGGTTTTCCAAAACATATGACAGCTCTTATAGGACAGAGCTGCTTCGCTTCCCTGCATTGAAATGATACTTTTGATAATGTGACACTTCTTTGACAGTAATGCCGGTTTTGTAGAGAAAGTTGTTCTGAATTGCTGAGGACTAAAACACCAAGAAGTTCATGAAGAGCTTAAAATGGAACTACTGGAATACCCTCTGAAGAAATGCTTTCTGGAAAGAAAACTCTACGCTAGAAGCATGTGGGGTTTTTACCAAGAATTCAAACTTTTTTTCTAGTGCAAAGACAGGCAATGTAACTTTTCTAGTAATTCCAAAATTGAACTATTGTGTTTCACTTGAAGGGAAGCAGCATGACATTTACTATGCATTTTGCAATCCAGAAATTTTTTCAACTGCTTCATTAACATAATAAAAGTTCATCACACACACTAGGAAGTTAAGAGGAAGTTCTAGCACAACTAACATTTGAATAACCACAAAATAAAAGGAAGAATGCAGCAGAAGAAATGAAGCTTAAGAACACAGTGCTCTAGGACCTCTGAGGAAACTCCTCCAGATTTTACCATAGCACTACTCCATTTTTTTTGACTCAGAAATACCCCCTTTCCACCCCTTCTAACTATTAAAAAAACAGAGTGCACTGTGGTAGACAAAATTAAAATTATGCTTTTGTGACAAATCAGTATCAGGCAGTTCCATTTTCTATTTCTCTGTAGCTACAACTATACAGCCATTACACAAGGGGTCAATGGCACCAGAGACTGCCGAAGACTGGGATAAGAATATACGTAAGTAGGCACTTGCTTGGGAACTTTATCTTCATTTTCTTATGAAGGGGCAGAAGGTGGCTCGACCAGACGCCCTTTGTTGAGTATACGAGACCTTCATTAGCTCCTTGATGCCTGCTGTCATGGTATGTCCCACTGAAGACAATGGGATAGCTGTCACACAGACTCAAGACTCTCAACATCGGCAAAATACACCTTACATAATATGCTTGAAATACTAATGCTGAAGTTACGACAGTAATTTTAAGAACTTAAACAAGTTTTAAGAGCAAGGAAAAAACCTAACTATAGCTCATCAGTTACTAGAATACTGAGCATACAACTAGCTGTTACAGATACTCATTGAAAGAAAAAGCTAATAAATTTCTAGAATGGAAGAGAGATTTTACCATCTTTGCATATGTATCTTATCTTGGCTTGGGTCCACATGAAAGCTACAAATGCAAAGTGTTCTCTACCAGTTAATATATGACAGAAACATTTATTTGAAGCATGTTTTCAAAAAGAACCCAAAGAAAATAAATGGCATTATATTTTAAGATAATTGAGGCTAACATCCGGATATCACAACAATTTTAAATAGCTAGGAAGCGTCCATTTTTCTGTAAAGTTGAGACATTTGCTATAACTTACAGTTACAGGTGTGATACCACAACAGAGTTACTTATGGTGACTTGAAAGCAACATTGCAGCCCCTCCTAATGTGATTTTTGTGCTAAGTGCAAAGCAGTGCATGAGACAGTAAGTCTAAGCATACATATATACTGGTAGCTAATTCATAATGTATTCCTGTTCTAGTAAAAGTCCTGCAGTCATTGTGGACTATTCTGCATAAACCTTTAATTGACACACAGAGGGGAGGAGAGAGAAAAACCAAACAACCCACTCCCTCCTCAAAAGATTACTTAAAAAAGAAAAACAACTTTCCAGTGTATAAAGGCAAGATGAAACAACAGTACAGTACTAAATACAGTTTTAGTGACTTACAATCAAAAAAGAACACAGTGACATATGCAAGTACTTTTGGAGTGTTGGCAGCTGCAAACACCTTACAAAGGAAGAGTAAAAATTATGTTTTGCCCCTTCTCAACTATGGAAGCAGTTTTACCATGCAGTATTAAATTGTGCTCTAATGTGACTGTGGTTTTTGTTTTCTACACCTGGACCATCATCAAAAAAAAAAAAAAAAAAGGCTTTGAAGACATTTTTTAGGAAGTAAAGATGGCTTATTCAATAGCATCTACAAAAGTTTTGAACTGTTCTAACTTTTAAGACATCATTTTCATAAAGACTAAACTATTAGAAAAAGGAGTAATTTTTCTAAAATATTAGTAGGTTGAGATAGTACAGGTGTCAAATCCTAAATAAAATATTCAAGAGGAAGGGCATTATGTAAAAATAAAATAAAAGACAAAAAAACTAATTTTACTGCATGCAGAAGATAGCAAACAGTCTAAAAACCAAAGAAACTGCTTTTCATTTTCTGTGTTACAAGAACAAATAATATATTTGCTTATCTTCAATCTAATTCTCAGACCTGTCATCTTAATACTCTCAAACTTGTGCCTTTTTGGAAAGGAAAAATCCACAACAACAGCTGAGGGGAAAATAAAATGTAAAACACATTTTTAGATCCAGACACAATTTAAATTCCTCTCTCAAAAAAAAAAAAAAAAAGAATTCTTAAAACTGACCTCTTTTATTTTAGCATACACTTGACCCTTTGCAATTGCAGCAACAGCGAGGACCTCGACATCAAAGATGAACTGAACAAAAGCTTTTAGATTGGACCAAAATATTAGCTGTGTATTGCTCAAAGAGGATATAATTTTCCAAGCCAAATCAAATGCTTCTATGCAGAGAGACTCTGATGAGTCCAGAAGCTGAAAATAAAGAGAATAAAGTGTTACATTTGACAAGAAAACACCCAAAAACTATTTATATTGTGAAGGTTTATCTTTTACCTTTGGAACAAGGACTTTCATGCAGTCAAACACAGGTAAAACTTGGTCTGAAGGAAGAATAGTTAGGGCTTCTAGTGCAGACTGGAGAATTTTTTTGGACCTTTCTGTAGATAATGACATTCCTGAAGTTTCTTCACACCCTTGAGCCAGTGTTGGAAATGAATTTAAAATGAAACGAAGGCAAATCCACTGGTCACGAAGATAGCGTGCAACAATTTTTCCCCATCCTTGAGATGTTGTTTCTTCACATAAGCTTTAAGAAAAATATTATTCTTAAATATATATTGTGTTAGTTTATCCTGTGCATTCTTACTCCAATCAGGAAGCGGTTAACTATACAAACTGACTATACTACTTTAAGATGCTAAGATTTATATAGATCCAAGGGGAGACTGGACAAGTTCATGGAAAAGAAATATAAAAATGAAGTGTTTTTAAAAAGAGTAAAATCAGCTCTCATCTCAGTCAGTCTCATTAGTCATAAACATCTGTGAGAGTATTCAGTGGAAACATTACTATATGTTGGTCATGATTTTTTTGTTACCCAAGTATTTGGGTTTTGGTCCTCTAGCTTGCTCTGGTTTCCCTTCACCAATAGCAAATAATTTCCATTTAAACTTGCTTGTGTACGTGCCATGGTTTTGTGCAGTGTGTAAATATTTAAGGAGGCCTAAGGGTAAGCAGTGTTCAAAGCTAACTCTGGCTTCATTGCACTAGAAGGCTGAACAAATGGACTTTTGGCTGATCAATTCTGCCTGCTTTAATGTTCTGAAAACTGAACGTTAAGACAAAAGTGCAACTGAGTTAATAGCTAGTGTACAGAATTATTCATTTTTATCTTGGCAAAAAGTTACCAAAGAAAGAACAGGAAAATCCACTATCTTCACCACTGCTTCACATGAATCAACTTTTCCGGACATTAATCAGACAACTCCTGAACCTTTAGCACAAACATACCCACTTTTTTCTTCAATATAAGATGGTTTCTTTAATACTTCATTGAATTGAGAAAAGAAAATAAATTTCTTCAGAGCATCCACAGAAGGCAGGGATTCCAGGTGTGCTTCCAGCTTCTGATCCATTATCTCACATACTGCTGTAAGTGAAGCCATGCTAGCTACTTTTTTAATTTGTTCTTTAACCTTCGGCTCCTAAATAAAACCAAATCATACATGAACAAATATGCACTCGTTTCTTCTAATATGATACAAATAACATACTGATACATTTGATAATCGTCCTAATTTAATATCACTTCAGACATCACAAGGCAGTAACTCTGCATCCTTCTACTTCCTTATTGTCTTATCTGTGCCTAACACAGCTCGGCTGGGACAGTGCAGTAAATCACAAGTTACAAGCACTGACAGAAATATAAATCTTGCAAATTACAGTCACTTATGCATTAAATGCAAGCACTTCGCTCAGTTGTGGTGGAACACTTCTATCTTGCCAAGTAACAGTTCATATATATTGCTAGTTAGCAATTAGAAAAAAAGATGTGGGTCCAGTTAATCAGAAACCCCATGCAACAAGATAGCTGAAATTTGGAATACCACACACTAGCTGCTCTAAGCACCCAAAAGGTCACAACTATACTATGGTTATTTTCTGTGATGAACATATATATTCAAATAGGCATGAAATAAAGAATCTCAATTTAAAAAAAAATAGTCAATAAGCATGTAATTCCCTTATAGTAAGAAAACTTCAATGTTATTTAAATATCTCCAAGATACTTTCAGCTGTCCAAAACACAGAAAAGACTTTTCTCATCTGTAGTTACTCAGCATTTTCTTCTTTCTTCTTAAACTGAAGATGTACTATATGTGCAGCTGAAGAAATCATCATGACAATGTAATTTCCCTGAATTCAAAATAAGCTGGTAGAGGCCCCCAGTGTACACTAAGTTTGAAATAGAAAATGTCAACTTTGAAACTACTGGAGTAAGTACGTAATTCACATAAACACCGGAAAAAATAAAATTAAATGTTGTTCTTTGTTTCCTTAGAAAGGAAAACCTAGCTAATAAAATATTTACAATCTTTTAATGTATTAACTGTTCTTGAACAAAATAATAATACCAAGTAATAATACCAAAGTTTATACTGCCCATCAAATCTTAATTTAATTCTTCTTTTATAGAAGTTATTATTATTTCTTTATCTTTTGAAAATATAACTATTTCAGATATACTAGCCTAGCACATAGAACTATGGGACCATTAACAGAACTACATGAAAAAGGCAAAGCAATGCTGAGTTCTGGCATTTCTTCTTCTCTGTATATTCCAGCTTTGAAATTCAACAGATCATTAATACAAAAGGCATTTTCATTTAATTGTGACTTAGTCAGTAAGATAGGTTCATATTTGAGGAAAAATCTTTTGAGTATACATAGTCCATTATTACATGTAAAGTTTTACTTCAGGTATACAGACTTCTAAAAAATTTAATATAATAAAACAAAAGTACTGAATATCTTAGCTACAGATATTTTACATTAACATTACAATGCCAACTAAAGACATACGTGTTAGGGAATATATACACACACATACATGTTGACACAAACTTATTTAATTTTACATTATAGATAATATTAATATGCATTATAAAGTATCTTTATAATAAAAATCCATACTTGTATATAACTTGCATTTATAGTATGACTATGTAACTATTAATATATTATAATCTAAATACTAATATAGTTTAGATTGTTTACCATTAGTATATTATAATATTTTAATTACTACTTATTGGTTTTATATTAAAATATATTGTTGTCAATAATGTTAAGTTACCTTTTCGGAATTTCTCTCCTGAAGATTACAAATAGATGCATTTGTCAGGGATGAAATGAAATTCTTGATAGGTGTCATTTTCTTCCAGTCGACTTCCAAGCACAAACGCACTATCTCTGGAATTAAAGCTAAGTACAGATCACAACGATCCAGGTCGCCAACCTGAAAATGAGGAAACAACAGTAATCTGAATCAGTAAGAGGAGGAAACTTAAATCAGAGAGAAAACTGCTACTAAAAATGATAGCAGAAAAAAAACAACAGCAGTCATTGTAATCGAAAAACCTTTAACTTTGGGTTTTGTTTGTTTGTTTGGGTGGGGGTTACTATGTTTTAATCTTTTCAACTTGTAGGTGCTTTTACTTTTAGGGCTCTGGAGTATGCCTTAGAAGAGACAGTGTGAAATTCTGAAAGAAATCTCCACTTCTTTTATTTGCTAAGATCACTTCCCTGCCCAAAGGAATGGCCATGTAAAAACACCTGAGCTAGCCTTAGTATCAGGAGCACTGTTCAAATCCAACTCAGCTTTCAGACCACAGCACACCACTGTACCCTGTGCATACGCAATGGTGTTTTTTGCCCTTCTTCTCTAACCACATTTTATCTCATGGCTGTATCTTGCTTGTTTTACAGTTTTCTATTTCCTGTATTTGCAACTTTTCTTCATATACAAAAAACACCTCAACATAAAACCATGCATCAAGGAACTGCATAAAGAACTTTTCCTTCTTTAATTTTGAGATAAAATATACCTTCAAGTCTCCACTGACTTTAAGATGCCATTCTCTGGATTCAACTCTAACTTTTGCTTTGACACTGGACCACTTTCACATCACTCTTCCACTGCACTTATTTTTGTGACTGGCCACTAAAGAAACATGTACCTCCTCTCTCTCTCTCTCAAAACCACTACAGTTCTTTGATACAGGTTATTTATAAAGAAGTCAAATTCCTCTTCTACCATTAAGTCATTTTGCTTTAAAAGTCACAGGTTTCTTTGGGATATAAACTTAAAATACTGGCCACAGCAATAAGCAGTGAAAGACAGTTAATGAAGATAACCAGGCCAAGTACTAAAAGTTTCCAAACTCCTAACATCTTATGTCCACAGCTATACAAGTAGATACAATGCAGTATATGATATTCGTGATTTCTTACAATATGATTTCTTTAGACTTAAGAAGAAACAAGCAATGCAGACTACAGACATTTTTTTTTATTTTTATTGTGCCCACTCAACACAAGTTAACAGAAGTGTTCCTATGTAAATTGACTTTCCAGGTGCTTCAAGATTTGATATAAAAATTAGGCGCACTGGTAAATCAAATTAACAGGCAAAACTACACCAAACTATGCCTCATAATCATTACTTACAGTGCTTAGCTCATCTGTAGTAAGACGTCGGAGAATAAATTCAAGAATACTCTCCACAGGTGTCAGGAGAGATTTCCAGATGAAAATCAATACCCTATCTGTGTGGTGAGAAAAAAAAAAAGTATTAGCATATAGAAATACAATTCCCTTAAGAATTTTATTATATCATGCAGATTTATTTATGTTACAGAGTCAAAGTTATACAGCAATAATATTCAAATACCTAAGAACACCTTAAAACAGCTTTATACTCTTTAGCAGTGTAAGCCATAGGGCTGAAAGAATCAAATAAGATTACATCCTTTCCAGAGATTTATCATGTATTAATGAACCAAAAACCATGCAAAATCAGAAGACCAAATTATAGTTTTCCAACTTTTCACGCATTTTTGTGCTATTCCCCACACTCTGCACAAACAGCTTATTAATGAACTGACCCTGTAATAAAGAACAAAAGCTTTCATATCCAGCAATTAATTTTATGTGAGAAAAATATGGTTTTCCATTCCTAATGTTTATAGATTTTGGGGCTGTTGGTTTGGTTGTTTCTTTTTTTGCTGCTTAGAAATAATTCATCTTCGAGTACAGACTAATCTTATGAGATTTCACTCAAGTAGCTTTCAGGCTTAACATTGTAAATGAAAATACAAGATTATAAACAAGATGTGATACTTTCTTTAAGAAAAGTCTAGGCTACAAAGGATACCACATGTGCATAGTATTTCACAAACAAAAAGACACAAGTTTGTCACACAAGGGAGGCAGGTGACTGGTAAAACATATTTGACCACAAGCACACTTCAATCTGTGCTTCAAGGGTAAGGGCAAGCTGAAAGCCAAAGAAATAACGTCTCAATATGAAAACAGATTTAAAATACTCTGCATGACCATCTAGTTCTAAAAAATCAGTCATTAGCTTCAGTATCCAGGGAGTTACCCAGAGGTAAGACCTACTGGTTTTTTTTCTGGAGTTGACCCTGAGTTACACTTTATGTAGCATAAGTATTATGAAATGGAAGACCTGCAAAAAGTGAAAACATAAAGGGATATATTTCTAGAGATTCCAAATCCATATCGTACTTCCTTTCAATATTCTCTATCAAAATGGTTCATTGCATTTCTAATGCTTAAATTGTTTAGAACAGTTTAATTATGTCAGACTATTATCATGTTTCATCATAAGTCTCAAATCACTAAAACATCTTCTGCAATTTAAATTTATAAATTCTTCAGATAAAAAACCCCATTCATTTTGAGTGTAACACTATCAAAAATAATAATTAGCAAAAGCTTACTGTTAAAAAGAGTGAAATCTAACAACAGTAAAGACAGTAAGACCTGTCAAAGAATGCTGATTTCAGCATGCGCTTCAGGCTGTCTCCATTAAAATATTCTTAAATAAAACACTTCCTGCTTGCTGTTATTTTTGTTTCACAAGCTTAAATTCCTTTATTATTCCCTACCATTTGATAAACAGGACTTTTCTTCTCCCATTTAATCAACACCAAAACACAAATTCTGTATTTTACAGCGTTAAACTTCCCACCCGTCTCCACAGTCAATTCACAGCTGCAGAGAAAAAAAGATTTATTACTTTGTTCTCCTGTGCAGAAGGAAGAAGCACAAAATCCTTGTAGAAAATAATATAAGAAAAGTAATCCTTGTCTAACTTAAAATTACATGTGCAATTCGGAAAGCCTCTTGAAAGACTGATGATGGTACTGGAGTATCTGTGGGGACGTTCAAGAAGATGCAAGCACTGCAGTGCTCAGCCTTACCACACCTTTAGAACCTTCTTAGCAGAACTTAACATGCTATATCAGGTGTCAAAATTGCCAAAGCAGGAACAATGCATTACAGACCCATTAGCAAGCACATAAAGGAATAAGGCAAACAAGGAAATTAATTCTTCTTGGTAAGTAAAAACCTAATATGCACTTGCATGTGTTTTGTAGGGTTCTGTTTCAGGCTTGTTCTAGCTTTGTGCTGTAGACTGAATGCACAGTGGTAGCTGGGACATGTCTTCCAGTTTAGTTTCATTTCAAGGAACCCACTTCAACAGTCAGAAACCATCCCCCAACAGGAACTCTAACAGCCTGCATAATTAAGGTTCAATATTTCGAACAGCTAAGATTCAAGGGCGAGGGGGGTTGAATGTATAAAACACTTGCTAAAATGAGGGCAGGTATTTACTTTAGGGCTGCATTTAGACATCTCTATGAAACCTGGATGTAGAATCTGAAATTACTTTTTTTCCATGTACGAGCCTAGATGTGTAGCTCCCCACTCCAAAATTATTCTTGTACTCCATATTACAAAAACACTGAAAAAAAAATCCAAAAATAACCTGGGTAAATAGAAACCAAACACCAAGATCCCTCTTGTTCCTGTTCAGCATCTTAACTCATGAAAATAATACTGCAATTTTTCATTTGCTTTCAGGAAAAACATACAGATCGGTTACAAACTGATGAAGTTCTCACAAAAGGAGTGGTAAGGACACCATAGCTTTTGTTCAGACTCTCCTGATAGGTCTACAAGTTAAAGCGCTTGATCTGTCTCCCAGACTGACAGATCACCAGGCTTGTACCTAAGTGAGCACCTCTTAGCCTAGCAGTCACCTCAGAAAACAGGATATGCAGCAGGATTGCTTTATGCACTTAGGGAAGATTCTGGCTGAACCTGTGGCAACTAAGCAAGTTAGGCCAGGTTTCTGTACTGACTTCTTTCTGAAGTGTCTAAATGATTTACAGAATCCACATGTTGGCCTATAAATATTTGCAATGGATAACAATTGCTTTTCCAGAAGGTTTCTACCTTTGAAATTCCCAGTCCTAAAGACACCTGTAGGATTGCACCCACACTTCAGTTTTATAACAGACATGCCAGATTGCCAACTTTTACATTTACCACTTCTAGGCTAGTATTAATTTGACAATATAGCTGTAAAACAGTAAATACTTTAGTTGCACTTAATATTATTATAAGTAATATAAGACAGTATAGGGAAGATATCACTAACCATCTTGCGTATTGGAACATTTTAACGAACGGGTCTGCAATAACTTCAAGAGAAGCTGTAGGCTTTTATCTGTTTTCAGAGTTGGTATGTAAGCATTACTGCCAAGTTTCATCAAGACATCCAGAAGAGGGTTCAAGAAAGCCTCTAGTTCAATCCATTCTATGTTGGTTTTTCCACTACACAAAAACAAAAATTAAAAAGAAAGTCTTCTTCCGAGTATCTGCCTTAAGTGCTGAAGTTACTTATGGAAATAAGTAGGACACGTTTCCAAGTCACTCAGGTATCTTTAGAAATGTTACCCAGTATGTTTACAGCAACAGCTGGACAAAATCTAAGGAATGACCAGGCTGACTGAAAGTCTGCAAAGAGAAGTGGACAGCTTCCCAACTTGATCAGGCTTCTACTGGATCCTTCAGGAGTGAGGGGATTGAAAAAGAGAGAAACGTAAAATAAGGTATTTCATACTTACCTGTATTTATTCTTCATCTGCTCCACATCAGCAGCCAACAGAATCATGGTTGCAACAAGTTTAGCTTCAAACCAGTCAGGCATAAAGCAACTTTCTCCTGATTAAAGATAATTTAAGGTTTCCACAGTAACTAAAAAATACCTTCGTATTGATTTCTACAACTTCTGGTTTTGTAACTTACTTTAATAAATTAGTAGTACAAAACCAATTAATGCTAACAAGAGTATTACTAATAATTTTGTGCATTCTTTAATTTAGATATAAACTAAACTCTAACACAATTGTTTTTCCTCTATGCCTCAAAGAGACTACTCTCATTGGCCTTTACGCTGAAATCAGTTTTAGGCAATGTGTTATGCAGTAGCATACATTATATAGTAGTTCCCAACTAACATTTCTATTGATTTTAAAAATACATTAGCATAATTCAAATTACATTTGCCAAGAATATAATTCCACTACACTTCAGCAGAAACATCAGCTGTGATTTCGACCAGCTAAAAATTATGTAAAGAACTGAAAGCTATTCCATCAAAAGGAAATAAAAAAACCCCACAAAACCCCTAACTAAAGTTTCTCTTTTCTTCCATCTTTTATGCAGAAGTACACCATCATACTTATAAAATTGTTGCTTAAATAGTAGTACATAACTTGGCTTTAGGTTTGTTTTTTTTTACTGATGTTTTTGGCTTTGGGAATTCAGAAAGCAAAACACTCTCCAGTTCAAACAGCTGGACATAGCTGATATTTTTCCTCCGAAGAGCTGCTTATTAGCTAAGATTCATATAAGCCTACAAAATTACAAACATCATTTTTTAGAAGTGAAATGCACATTTGCTATGGAATTACAGATAATATAGACCAAGGACTAAAACATTTAAGGAAGGAGAGAAAATCTGCTAAAATTTCTAGCGAAGCATTTACCTTGGAATATCAACAGACAACATTTACTTGTTACTTTTCTAACAATAAGACAATCAAGTGAAGTTTCTTGGGCTGCAGGAAGCTTCTGAAGCTATTTATCATTAGCAAACTCTGACCTACCTTTTTTATCGCCTATATGTATATTATCTAAAAATGTTCAGTTTTGACTTTTGACATTCAAAACTATATCAAGTTCACTATGACTGCAGTACTTAAGTAGCAAATAAATGAATGCTACACAAAAGTTGAAGTTTTAAAAAAAAAAAAAATCCATTTTCCATTCCTTTCAATGTATCTGAAAATAAACACTAAACTGAAGTCGTAATAATTTAA
>NW_020955783.1:233933-236828 GCF_003031625.1 Empidonax traillii
TGTTCAGTTTTGACTTTTGACATTCAAAACTATATCAAGTTCACTATGACTGCAGTACTTAAGTAGCAAATAAATGAATGCTACACAAAAGTTGAAGTTTTAAAAAAAAAAAAAATCCATTTTCCATTCCTTTCAATGTATCTGAAAATAAACACTAAACTGAAGTCGTAATAATTTAAAACAAGTCAGCCAACAAAGAGGTTGCTTTAGAATTTATCTGCACATTTATATATCCCACAAAGAACCTTCCTGGGTTATAATGTGTGGCAGCTCATCTGTTGCACGCTGTCCAAATTCAAAAGAATGTAACTGCTCAGGTTACTCGTGCAGTGAGTCTCCAGGCTGCCTAACTATATGGCCTCTTTCTCCATAAAAACACTCGGTCTTTTTACAAAGCTCTGCAGAGAAGCACAGTGAAACCTGCATGTACTCATATCTCCTTGTGCTTTCCTCCACGCCCACATTCCAGCATTTTCCAGCACCACCGAAAAAGTAGCACAGTAAGTTTAATGGACAAGCATCAGTGCAGCATTAAAACTGAATACTGGGACTTAACCTTCAGTTAATACTGCAGGACTTTAATTTATGAAGGAAAACTGGGATTACAAAATAAGGTTCAAACGTAAGAATCATGAATACCACAGACTGGATACTACTTGAACAGGCTCTTAGCTAATAACATTACAAACAATTCTTCTAAAATCCAAGGGGTTGTAATTTTTTTTAAATTATCTTGAAAATAGGGGGATTTATTAATAAACATTTACTTACTTTCAGATGGTGGTGTTTTAAAGTACTTTTCCACGAGACTGCGTACATATTGACATAATGATGACGTCTCTTGATGTTCAAAATCAGAAGTTACAGACTTTCTGAAGCATGTGTCATTCACTTGCAACCAACTGCAAAGCTAAATTAAAACCAGTATGTTATCACTTAACCACATCTGCCAGCTGTGTACTGACACTGCTAACTTAACAGCAGCACACGCTGTTACACGTGAAATGTTACGTCAACAAATCTACACTGTGAGAGGTGTTCAACAGTGCTACTTTGAGGCTTAGCAGACTGCTCCCTTCCAACTCCACACAGAAAAAGGTTTTTCCAGATGGTAATTCAGAGCACCCGCAAAAAATCACTGGTACTAATACAATAAAAAATACAACCCTTAAAAATTAAGCAAGACTGATAAAAATTCCCTTAACTCAGAAGGGCTCCCAGCCAAGTGTTATCTAGCAAGACCTGCATTTTTTTAACTTTTATGCCAAAAATCAATGGAGTAAGATGAAACGTACAGTATACATAACAAGAAGACACCGTGCAAAGAATTGTTTTATCATTATATGGCCAGTCTTCGCGAACGAAGATCTGGGGAAGGTCTTTACACCTTCCAGCCTGCGCATTGGATTTTTTAGGTGAGACACAGTGTGCGCGGAACTGAGCCCACCCTTTAATCCTAAGGTTTCATCTGCCGGGGCCAAGCATGCTTGGACGGTGGCAGCGAGGTCCTCAGGACGTAGATGGATTGCCTTACAGGGCTAACGAGCTCCATCTGCCCAGGGAGTGGCCCTGACCGGGAATCGAACCCAGGCCTCGGCAGTGACAGCACTGCGCCCTTAACCACTAGACCACCAGGGGCTCCCGTTTTATCATTATCTTGCTGTACAACTAATCAAAGCTTATGGCTACATAATCAGCTGGCTCCAGTAACTATATATAATTATTTCATCTTTGAATTTTTATTCACAGCATTTTACATCTTGCAAAGACATAAAACATATCCCATAAAAATTTACAATTTACAATCTAACTCTACATGGTATCCACATTTTCCCCTTTGAGATTATCCTGTTATTTCTGCTGGGTTTGATGAATACAAACCCAGTTTCGGTTCTCACCTCTGTCCATAACAAAGTATCCCTCCTTAGGGACTCCTCTGGTCTAAGGGACAGAAGAAAGCTTGCAACTTCTGGGAGAGACACTTTCTCCTGAAGGGATTAATCAAAACACAATAGCTGTCAACATAATATCCAACAGATAACACCTACATAACAACTCAAAAAGCTTGCCTTTCTTTGTCAAGTTTCAGAAAAAGAAATTTTCATTTTCATGAGGAAGACTCATTTTTGCCTCTTTGGGACTAACTTATCTTTACCAAGGAACAAAACTTATTTTTCCCAACTATTAAAGTCTACCTGAAAATTAATAAATTACTAGAAGAATAGTCCTATTCACTGATGACACCTTTTAAATGAATGTACGTAAATGATTAAGAGCCATCGATAAATACTTTTCTGTATTTCTAAAAGGAAATTCAAACAGGTTTATAGCTGTAATACACAACATTTTCATTTTGAAAGCAAACATGTTATAAAGCAAAGAAAGTACGAATATTTTGACGACTGAATAACAAAGATCATGCTAGTTCAGCACTAACGGTAGTTTTATTATTCCGGTATTATGAATACTTTTATTCTCTTAGGTACTGCAGGAAAGTCTATTTAGTTTCTATCCGTTAAAACCTGAGTTTATGCAGTAGATATGGAATAATATCCCATTATGACAACTACCACATGAAAACCCTACAATAAAACATCATCTAATAAAGGTTAAGTAAAAAATGCCTTTTATTAAAACCAAAGATAACAGAAGCATATTGTGCTTGCGTAGCACAATTTAAATAGTCACTAAAAAAAATTGCAAATCCAGCTAAATCAGTAATTCCATGGTGTATCTCGCAATTTTTTGAATACTGTTTACCCTGTAAAAGCATTTCTACTGTATTTCTATTACATCAAGATAAAAGCCAACCCACCAAAAGCCAACCCACCAAAAGCCAACCCACCAAAAGCCAACCCACCAAAAGCCAACCCACCAAAAGCCAACCCACCAAAA